>NC_139666.1:5824730-5829730 GCF_951799395.1 Argentina silus
GATCATGTGCTTCAGACACGTGTTACTGGTAAACATACGGTAGGCACTCTGCAGAGAGAGAGAGGGGGGGGGGGGGATGAGGTCATCAAAGAGGGACAGGTGTCACTGGTAAACATACTGTAGGCACTCTGCAGAGAGGGGGGGGGAGAGGGATGAGGTCATCAAAGAGGGAGAGGTGTTACTGGTAAACATACGCTAGGCTCTGGAGGGGTGGGGGGGGGGGTTTCAACCATCATTCAATACAATAGCGGTGGAACTCACAACTCAGATCTGACAATGCAGTGATAGACTCACAGGGTTGGTGTGCAGCACTGATCTAGTGGTGGTAGGACAGACCGATCTAACAGTATGAGGACAGACTCACAGGGTTGGCGTGCAGCACAGTGAAGAAGTCAGGGCTGCAGAGGAACTTGGCGCTGGGGGACTGGAGGAGGAGGGAAAGGCGGGACCGAGAGGAGGAGTGGCCTACTGCGGCATCTCGACGGTACTCTACAACACAGGAGACACACATCCACAGGCCTCCATTCAAACTGACATCCATAGAATTCCATTCAAACTGACATCCATAGAATTCCATTCAAACTGACATCTACTTGCCTCCATTCAAACTGACATCCATAGGCTTCCATTCAAACTGACATCTACATGCCTCCATTCAAACTGACATCCACAGGCTTCCATTCAAACTGACATCTACTTGCCTCCATTCAAACTGACATCCACAGGCTTCCATTCAAACTGACATCTACATGCCTCCATTCAAACTGACATCCACAGGCTTCCATTCAAACTGACATCTACATGCCTCCATTCAAACTGACATCCACAGGCTTCCATTCAAACTGACATCTACTTGCCTCCATTCAAACTGACATCCACAGGCTTCCATTCAAACTGACATCTACATGCCTCCATTCAAACTGACATCCACAGGCTTCCATTCCAACTGAATGGGGATCAATAGCTGATCTCTCCCATTCATTCATCTGAAAGCGAGGCCACAGACCGGATGCCAAGAGCAGGATCTATGGATTAACTAACCAGAAACAAGCGAAACAATACATGTAGATTAGATCCAACATACCAGGGATGGCCTGAGGGATCAGGCCGTTGTCGGGGGGCTCTGGGGGGACATCAGCTGATGTCTCCTCTGGCCTCTCACTGGTCATCGTCCTCCTGATACTTTGGTACCTGAGACAGGTAAAGGGGAGGGGGGGAGGGTGAGGTGAGTGTGTCTGTGTGCGTGTGTGCATGCGTGCCCGGGCAGGTGTGTGTGTCTACAGGTACAGGTACCTGCGGTTGAGCTGCTCCATCTGCTGTATGGAGTTGGAGCGTGTGAGGCCCTGGGGGGCCGGTGGGCCCGTGGGTCTCTGCCAGGTGGTGGTCCGGTTCACGTGGTCCACGAAGAAGATCCTCCCGTGGCTGTCGATCCTGGCCTCCCAGTCTAAGGAACCACAACACAGCAGAGTCAAGGCTCAATACCAGGGGAGGCCTGGCGGAGGGATGGAGGACGGGCTCAGTGTAACACATGGAACAGAATCAAAGGAATGGTATACCGGTCCTTCTATTCCATTCCGTCCATCACAAAGAGCCCTGCTCAATAGAATGCTAAGCTCTTCATTGCATAGCCTCTGGATCAGTGGAGGCTGGTACAGGTAGAAATCAGAGGACAGGGCTCATTGTAATGCACGGAACGGAACGAGGAAAGGGTATCAAGCGTTGCTCATTCCGTTCCATGCAATACAATGAGCCCCGTCCTCCGATTTCTACCTCCAGCAGCCTCCCCTGGTCCGGATGCAGGGATGCAGGGATGCAGGGACCCGTCGTAGAAGGAGAAGCCCACACTCCCTCTGGCTCCTCTGACAGTAGAGGTCGGAGGAGCAGCGACACAATCATGATGTCATTCATAAATATGAGTGATTGTCCATTATTCTAACAATGCTGATGCGGCCGTTCTCTGAACTCTGCTGCCAGAGGACGTGAATATACAGGAAGTGTTTTCAGAGAGTGCAGAAAAGACAACAGATAAACACAGCAGGGCTTTACAGAGCCTGCTGGGTAAACACTACTGAGATGGCCGTAGAGTAGACACACACGCACGGCAACACGCGCACACACACACACACACACACACACACACGCACACACGCACACACTCAGACACTCCCAAATAAACACATAAACACTGCTGACATGTCTCTCTGACACAAACACAGAATAGTGCAAAGCAGCACTTGTCAATATGAAGAAAACAATACAGCCTAATTCACCTCCAGCAACTTCCTTCCTGTCACTCTCCATAGAATACAACTACACACACACATAGATACTGTAACTAGACACACACACGTAGATACTGTAACTACGCACACACACACGTAGATACTGTAACAAACCACACACACACGTAGATACTGTAACTACACACACACACACACACACACACACACACACACACACACACATACTTACTGTAACTACACACACACACACACGTACATACTGTAACTACACACACACACACACACACACACACGTACATACTGTAACTACACACACACACACACACACACACACACACACACACACACACACACACACACACACACACACACACATACTGTACAGACCTGCAGCGCATGCAGACACACACACTCACTAGGTGGGAGGGGCTCGTCCACGCGTTGGTATCTGTGGATGTCATGGCGGACGGAGGGGAGGGAGCGGACGGAGTGGCCGTTCACCTGAGCATCTGGACATGGACAACACACACCAGAACAGGGCTTTAACATCTTATACAGCCCAGAGGAGGCTGGTGGAGGTAGAAATCGGAGGACGGGCTTATTGTAATGCATGGGATGGAATGAGGAATGGTCTCAAAGAGCATGTCCTCCGATTTCCATTGTACTAGGTCATTTCTAAATGAAGACCAGATAAATATAGAATTGTAAAATAAAGCCTAATAAAATATTCATCTGTTTCTTACCATCCTCTCCATCTGTCTCCGTGGCAACCTGGTCGGAGTCCACAGAGCCCGATCCCGCCTCTCCAGGTGGTCTCTCTACATCCTGGGCCACACCCCCCGTGGCCTGCATGCTCCGCCTACGCTCACTTGTCTCCTCCGCTGGCTCCTGCTCATTGGCTGCTGAAACATCTCCTTCGACCTCATTGGTTATTGCCGGCCCACCCCCCTCGTCGTCTACATCCTGATTGGTTGGCGGGGTGTCCGTGATGGCATCTCCCCCTGGGTCAATAGCAGTCTCTGCCTCCTCCTCTGCCTCCTAAACCAGCCATCAGGTTACAGAGAGAAGAGTCTGAAGTTCTTCTTCATTAACACACATGATTCAATTCCTTTCTGAGGTTCAACTGGGCTCTTCCTTAAAGCTGCAGTAAGCTGCCTCTTGCGCTGCATTTCAAAGTTCACTTAAGTTTACATCTTGTACAGCTGTACTAATCATAAGTAATCTAATCTAATGTTGCACTAATAGAATAGAACAGTCTCTTACCACAGCAGCGGACGTTGTGATTGGACACTCTCTCACCGCAGCGGCGGACGCTGTGATTGGACAGCTGTCTGAGGAGGAGACCACTGTCTGAGGGGCAGTTGCCATGGAGCAGGTGTCGATCTCTGACGTCAGGTCCTCCCCCGCCCCCTCCTCCGACCCCGCCTCCAGACCCTCAGGCGGGGCATTCTGGGACAGGGCCTGGGAGAAGGGGGCCTCCTCCACCTCAGAGAAGACGTCCGGCTCTGAGGCGTCCTCCAAGTCCAGGCCCAAGTCCAAGCCCAGGTCTAACTCTGCAGCCACGTCTGACTCTGTCCCCCGGTCCTCCCCCAGCCCCAGCCCCAGCCCCGTCTCCCCCTCCTCCTCCACTTCCCCCAGCTGCAGCCTCAGCCCCAGCAGCAGCCCCCGCCGGACCGACAAGGGGTCCGGGGGCTCAGGGTCCTGCTGGAGCTCAGGGAATGGGTCCTCCTCCTCATCCTCCGGGCCCTGGGGGACCCCGTTGAGCAGCAGAGGGGACCCTGGGACAGGGGTGATGTCATAGGGTGCCGAGCGCTCGTCGTCCTCATCTGAGTCGATGTGCAGCATGGCACTGAGGCGCGTGTGCGTGGGGAAGGAGGAGCGGAGCATAGGCGAGGCGGCGCCCAGCGGTCTCTCCCCGGGTCCCTTAGGAGCTTCGATGGCGTCCAGACCCTCGCTGAGGGACCGCTGTAACACCACACGCCCTACAGACGCCCGCCCCTCCCTAGCCCCGCCCTCCGCCCCGCCATGGTCCTTGTCTAGGTAGGCTGTAGCTCCGCCCTCCCAGGCGCTCTGGGAGGAGCCGTGGGAGCCCGTGGGGGAGAGGCTGGCTGAGACCACCCCTGGGAGAGGGTGGGGGAGGTCCTCATCGTCTGACGGCGTTCCTGGGGCTCCGTTCAGAGACGAGATACCGATGACAGAGTCAGGAGATGCACCTGAGAGAGTAAGTTAAAATAAACAGAATAAACAGAACAGAACAAAGTTTAAGTTCTATTTTTTTTATAGTTCTAGTTGTATCTAATTCTAGTTCTATTTAGTTCTAGTTCTATCTAGTTCTAGTTCAATCTAATTCTATCTAGTTCTAGTTGTATCTAGTTCTATGTAGTTCTAGTTGTATCTAGTTCTAGTTCTACTAGTTCTATCTAGTTCTAGTTACTTGTTCTATCTAGTTCTAGTTCTATCTAGTTCTAGTTCTATCTAGTTCTAGTTCTATCAACAGTTCCTTGCCAGTATGAGTTCTATATAAGTGCCTGCTACATCATGTCCAGCTGTCTCCTCACCATCAGGTCCAGTGGAGGTCAGCTCCACCCTGAACTGGATCTGCCCGCTGACGTGCTCCGTAGGCAGACGCCGACACAGAGAGAAGCTCAGTGGCTGGACCCTGGGGACGGACGGACAGACAGACAGACAGACAGACAGACAGACAGACAGACAGACGGTCAGACGGATGGACAGACAGACAGACGGATGGACAGACGG
>NC_139666.1:5832230-5869730 GCF_951799395.1 Argentina silus
TTTTGTTACTGAATACCAATGTACTGGGCTGTCTCTCCTGAGTTGGTGAGTAACAAAGAATTGATTTTAGATGCATGACAATAAGAATGTGACTCTGATCGGACCACTTCGTATTGCTTTTCACTACAACAGCGAAACATGCAAAATAGATTAGCATACATTATTGGAAACCACCCGGGATAGACTTGGAGGTGTGTGTGTGTGTGTGTGTGTGTGTGTGTGTGTGTGTGTGTGTGTTATAGTACACCTAGGCAGAGGTATTTGTGTTGACTAAGCCTTCCAACAGCTCCAATGTCAGTGTTGACTCTCTGCAGGCTCCTACAGCAGATCCCTGGTCTTCTCATCTCTCATAGTAACCAGCTAGAATCAGCCAGAACATTTAACAAGCGCCGGGGTCAGGCCAGGTCCCAGAGCAAACTTACATGATCATTACCAACCTTAACTATAGCTAGTTTCAGTATCATCAATACCAGATTAACTTGTGGTACCAGATCCCACCTATGTGGTTTCCACTGGAAACATACTTTCTAGTTACAGTATAAATAAGTATCTCACCTATGTGGTAGAGTCCTATCCAATCAGTGGCTAGTATCTCACCTATGTGGTAGAGTCCTATCGAATCAGTGACTAGCATCTCACCTATGTGGTAGAGTCCTATCCAATCAGTGACTAGTATCTCACCTATATGGTAGGGTCAAATCCAGTCAGTGACTAGTATTTCACCTATCCAATCAGTGTAGTATCTCACCTATGTGGTAGAGTCCTATCCAATCGGTGGCGTCGACTTCCTCCTTGATGTCCCAGGTGATGACGAGGTTTTGGCCCCGCCCCAACGTGAACTCCAACGTTGAAGCCGTCAGAGACGACCGGCTCTGTGATGTCACCAGGTCCGTGTCGCTATTGGCCCGCGGCAGGCCAATGGGTCCACTGACCACGGAGGCGGTGTCCCCTGAGGCCCCGCCCCTCTCCGCCAGACTGCGCAGGTTGTCGGGGCTGAGGGTATGGCGCAGGTGGGGGCTGCGTCGCCGTGGCGCCGACAGGTGGTCCCGCCCCCCCACGGCCAGGGTGGGGGCGTTATGGGAGCGCGTCCGGGGCGGGAGCACCGCCGTGGCGAGGGACGGCCGCATGGTGGCGGCGGGGGAGGGGCCAAAGCAGGAAATGAAAATTGGCAGGTGTGGTTGAGAGAGGCTGGAAAGAGTTCCAGCTCAGGAGATGGTGCTACTCAGCTTTTGTCTAGGTAGTTATTGTTATTGTTATTATTAACATTCAAAATGGTGGACCAGCTTGGTTCAGGGTCAATAACTATTGTAGCTGATTACAACAGGAGCTTCAGGTGGTAGTTCCTGTCATGTTGAAGACATGGAGACGTGTGTGACTCCTCTGGTGACGGCCGTAGCTCCTGTACCCCTTCATAGAGCCCGTGTCTGCAGGGCTGAGCCGGCCTCAGGAAGCCAGCTACTCCTCCAGCCTGTCCAGCGACCAGAGAGAGACCTAGGAGAAAGAGGATGGAGACATGAGAGAAGGGAAGGGAACGGAGAACCAGGAAGAAGAGTAACAAAGCCGTTAGTATTAACGGATGCACGCACGGCAGAGCCAATCAAGAGAAGGCTGAAGCAGCATTAGTCACTGGGCTGCTGTGTGCTGTCACAGATCCTGTTTCACACATCACCTCCTCTCCTCTCCCCTCCTCCTCTCCTCCTCATCCCCTCCCCTCTCTCCTCCTCTCCCCTCCTCCTCTCCTCCTCATCCCCTCCCCTCTCTCCTCCTCTCCTCTTCCTCCTCTCCTCCCCGCCTTGCCCTTTCAATCTACACAGTGATTGTTCTCCTGCCCAATCAACCCTCTTAATGAATGAGGAGATTAATCCTGGGCGGCTGGGTTAGATTGTGTAAATAGACAATCTTGTAAAGAATATCTATCTAAGGCTATAACACACCTCTCTCTCTATCTCTCTTTTTTATTATCTTTCTCTCCATCCCACCCTACTCTCTCACTCTTTCTCTCTCTTCCTCTCCCACCCTCCTCTCTCTCTCTCTCTCTCTCTCTCTCTCTGTCTCTCTTTCCCTATCTCTCGCTCTCTCTGACATAGTATGGAGTCTGTCAGATGGAATGTCCTGGACTGTGCTCTCTCTCTCTCTCTCTCTCTCTCTCTCTCTCCCTCTCTCTCTGGCGTAGTATGGAGTGTGTCAGATGGAATGTCCCGGACTGCGGGAGAAGGAGATGCAGCAGACAGCTGTAACCATAGAGACTATCTCTACGACTGTATCTGCCTCCCAAGAAGCTTCTAAATCAGGCCAGGCTTCTGGGAGATATCAGGACAGGGGCTGACAGATCCTCAGCTACAGGGGGGGGGGGGCATGCAACGTTGTGATTGAATGGGAGCTTATTATAGAATTGCTGAGCACTGGAGCACTTTTTTTTCTTTTCTTTTTTTGGGCCGATTGGGTATCATCAGAGCTACTTCTAGTGCTGTTCAGCACAGTTCCCACTGACCAAGCTGTTCTGCTCTACTCTGGTCTGGTCTGGTCTGGTCTGGTCCGGTCTGGTCCGGTCTGGTCTGGTCTGATCTGTGATCTGGTCTACTCTACTCTACTCTGCTCTACTCTGCTCTGCTCTACTCTGCTCTACTCTGCTCTGCTCTACTCTGCTCTACTCTGCTCTGCTCTGCTCTGGTCTCCTCTGGTCTCCTCTGCTCTGTTCTACTCTGGTCTGGTCTGGTCTGGTCTGGTCTACTCTGTTCTGCTCTGCTCTGCTCTCCTCTCCTCTCCTCTCCTCTCCTATGTTCTGGGAGACTTGCAGCAGCAGCTCCTCTATAAACCAGAGATGTGACCTGATAAACAGTATACTGCTCAGTGTGGTTTTACATGAAGGCATCCATGGAGTAATGATCCTGACCCTTGTGTGTGTATGTGTGCGTGTGTGCGTGTGTGCATGTGTGTGCGTGTGCGTGTGTGTGCGTGCGTGTATGTGTATATTGCCTCTGCTTCCGGAGGCCTGATGTTGAAATTGGAGCCGTCGTATTTGACATGAGGAAAGCCTGGATGTCCCTGAGTCGACAAGACTACTACCGGTGGGCACCCACACACACACACACACACACACACACACACACACACACACACACACACACACACACACACACACACACACACACACACACACACACACACACACACACACACACACACACACACACACACACACACACACACACACAGACATACGATACATGCACATCAAATTCATGTTTCATGCATGCTATACCTTATACACACACACCAGGGAAGGCTGGTGGAGGCAGAAATCAGAGGACTCTGTAATGAACAATGGTATCAATCTGTTTGCATTCCATTCCATGAGCCCGTACAACAGTTTGATGCCATTCCTCATTCCATTCCATGCATCACAATGAGCCCATCCTCCGATTCCTGCCTCCACCAGCCTCCCCTGACACGCACACACAAACATTTAGAATGGTGTGGAAACTCTGAGCATTCTGTCTAAACAAGCAGTGGTTTATACAGCAGAGTGGGAGAGAGACAGAAGTCTGTTATGTAACTGTTCTCCTGGTCACAGCATTCCTTCCATGTCTGTATGATGTTGTTGTTACAACTGACCTAGTGGGACAGAGGGGTCTGGCTAACGTCTGGCTAACGTCTGTCTGTCTGTCTGCCTGTGTCCGTCTGTCAGTTCATCTGCCTGTCTGTCTGCCTGCCTGCGTGTGTCTGTCTGTCTGTCTGGCTAACATCTCCTTACTTTCTTTCTTCCTTCCCTCCTTCCTTCCTTCCTTCCTTCCTTCCTTCCTTCCTTCCTTCCTTCCTTCACTGATGTCATCACTGATCTAGCATGGCTGGATAGGTCAGAGCCAGAGCTCCATTATAGTGCTCAGCAACAATGTCTTGTGATACTACGTGATAACTTCAAATAAGGGAGGAGAGAAGCCTATCTATTCACACAGGGCCCTAGTCCTGTTCACTGGCCATGTGGCCCTAGTCCTGTTCACTGGCCATGTGGCCCTAGTCCTGTTCACTGGCCATGTGGCCCTAGTCCTGTTCACTGGCCATGTGGCCCTACTCCTGTTCACTGACCTAGTCCTGTTCACTGGCCATGTGGCCCTAGTCCTGTTCACTGACCTAGTTCTGTTCACTGGCCATGTGGCCCTAGTCCTGTTCACTGGCCATGTGGCCCTAGTCCTGTTCACTGACCTAGTTCTGTTCACTGGCTATGTGGCCCTAGTCCTGTTCACTGACCTAGTCCTGTTCACTGACCTAGTCAAGATTCAAGATTCAAGATTCAAGATCAACTTTAGTGTCCCACAAAGTGGAAATTTGGCTTGGGCTTTGACCCATGCTGCAGCCGTAAAAGACAAACATTCCACATGCAAAAAACATACAAAGGTGTTAGTGAATGAATACATACAGCAAGGTTCCTAAAAGCACCTATATACAAACAGAAAAAACAAACACGTCAACAAAAGCAAAGATCTGCACAAATCCCTTTAATAAAAACAAAGATCCTCCAGTGTCCATCCTGGCCTCGTTCTTTTCTTATCTGCTGCTATTTAAAAGTTTGAACATGGCCTGTTCAGCACTGACCTAGTCCTGTTCACTGACCTAGTCTTGTTCACTGACCTATTCCTGTTCACTGACCTAGTCTTGTTCACTGACCTATTCCTGTTCACTGACCTAGTCCTGTTCACTGGCCCTGTGGCCCTAGTCCTGTTCACTGACTCTGTGGCTGTTTCTGAAATGAAGATATTGCTGTTCTATGCACATTCCAGTACTGTCCACCTAGATCTCTCTCTCTCTCTCTCTCTCTCTCTCGCTCGCTCGCTCTCTCTCTCGCTCGCTCTCTCTGTCTCACTCTCTCTCTCTCTCTCTCCCCCTGCCCCAATGTCTTCCTGCCAGAGGTTGGCCTGGTGAGTATTGATTGACAGCTGTCAGTCTAACAGACATGTTGTCGACATCAGACTGTCCAGACCAGATGCTGCTCTCTCATAGGCTGATAACCTTCATGGGGGGGGGGGTTAGGGTACAGTACACACACCTTACACACCTCCTGCCAAAGTGAAGTGCTGAATCTTCACAATTAAAGGTGCCATATACAGCATTCATTTGCAGCAAACACACACACACACACACACACACACACACACACACACAGAGGCATGTAGGAAGAGGGGTTGCGGGGAGTGTGTCCGCTCCCCCTGTCAGTGGGTGTCTTTTTTATTTACACAGTTCTTGTGTTCCTGTGGTGGTGTGTGTGACAGTATGTGGAAGTCTATGTGTGTCATCTAGACTACTGGTTAAATTATGTGACTGCTGTTGCATTCTACGTCACCAGAATTGCTATCAAAAGTCACCAGAATTGCTTGTTTATGCCAAATTTTCCCTTCACAACATTTTAGGCAGCACCCCTTCGTGAAATATACTTCCTACGTCCCTGCACACACACACACACACACA
The DNA here is from genome assembly GCF_951799395.1 of Argentina silus. Classification (NCBI taxonomy): domain Eukaryota; kingdom Metazoa; phylum Chordata; class Actinopteri; order Argentiniformes; family Argentinidae; genus Argentina; species Argentina silus. Next base: position 5,837,694 of record NC_139666.1, read on the forward strand.
CACACACACACACACACACACACACACACACACACACACACCAATACCATTGCATGATACGTGAGCGTGTGTCTCTGTGTATGTATGCGTGTATGTCTTGCAGTGGGCTAGGTACGGTGGAAGAAGTCGTGATTTGCTTTCCCAACTGACCATAGTTATCAAAACACTGTCACTGTAGTGTGTGTGTGTGTGTGTGTGTGTGTGTGTGTGGTGCTTGTGTATGCAGTTGCAGCTGCAGTGATGTCAGCGAAGGGATTCCTTTCCTCCGTGTGTGTGTGCTTTTGTGTGTGTGTGTGTTTTTGTGTGTGTGTGTGTGTGTGTGTGTGTGTCTGTGTGTGTGTGCGCGCGTGTGTGTGTGTATGTGTAATGTCAGCAGAGGGACCTGCCCCCGTGGAGGTGACTGCAGCACTTTCCCGCTCGACAGAACGGGCACCTTGGGAAGCTGGCACAGAGACTGGCACTAGGATCTTATTGTGCCTCACAAACACACACACAGTAGAAACTAGAACTCACAGCCAGCACGCACTACACTCCTCCAAACACACATACACACACACACACACACACACACACACACACACACACACACACGCACGATATGTTGTCAATGAACCACTACGGTAATGTAAGTGTGAATGTAGGCTAATTGACAGGCATTATGGGTAATGCAGTTCACCTCAGCGTGTAGCTGGAACTGCTACGCTAGTTGCACGCTAACATACTGCTGTAGCCTGGAGCCAGTGCCAGATCATCCCCAGCTATCTGCAGCCGTAGCCTAGCTGGCTAGCTAGCGTCATGGTCCCCTGCCGTCCCACGGGAGGACGTGCCTGGAGTGACTCACGCTGCCTGGGAGAGACAGGTCTGTCTCTGTGGAGAGACTCCGCTCACGCTAACTTCCTGTTGTTATGGCCAGGTTAGAGCTGGGACATTCATGTGAATGGCTCAGTGGAACAGCAGACAAGCATGTCTGGACCTGACACAACATCACTACCTGGTGTTTATAACTGCAGTACATACTGTACACATGTGGGATACACATGGTGATGCAAACACTCACACTCACACACACACACACACACACACACACACACACACACACACACACACACACACACACACACACACACACACACACACACACACACACACACACACGGTACAAAAGACGCACACACACTTTAGGGCCTGCAACAAGTACAAGACATATGTGAACAGCAGTGGCAGCAGATGTTGAAATCAGAACAGCCCGTCCCGCAAGTAGTCTTAAGTCCAAACCTACCGAGTAAGATGGCGTTTAAAATGATTCTGGTTCCCAGCCGTTGGTCCAACAGAGGTCATTATGCATATACCTGCTGAGGGAGCGCTGCGGTCTCTATTGATATCATGTTCCTCTGGTTTATTAGGGAGAGAGCGGCGAAGTGGGCGGTGACTTAAAGGGGGGGCAACAACGCGTACGGGACACGGGGGAACAGGCTGTTTACACTCCCTACATCCCCTCCCCACACGCTCCACCTGACGGGCCTCCGCAGCCTCCGCAGCCTCTGCAGTCTCCTCAGCCTCTCACCAGACAGATGGCAACACTTAGCCACACACTGTACTGTCATGCACCATAACCAGGGGAGGCTGGTGGAGGTAGAAATCGGAGGACAGGCTCATTATAATGCATGGAACGGAATGAGGAATGGTATCAAACACACGTCTGAGGAATGGGAAATGGTATCGAACACATTTCTGCCTCCCCTGACCATAAGTGACTGTGTGAGATTCCTAATGTTTGTGTTCCTAAACGGTTCTTGTGACTCTGCAGACAGACCACATCATGTCTCCAGGCCCAGGGGGCAACCGGCTGTGATCCCACCGTTATGGATTCAGTCCTGTTCAAATCAGTCTTTTCAGGAGCCGACTAGACGCTCAACTCATGTCATGAGCCAATTAGACAGCATGTGATTCATGTCTGGAGCTTCCAGGGTTCAAGTGGAGCTGACTCCCATCCCTGCTGGAGGCCTTGTCTGACAGTGTGGGGCTTGGCAGGACTGGTGGCCTCGTGGCCTCGTGGCCTCGCCTGATGGGCTGGAGGGGCTGGGGGGGCTGGAGGGTGTGTGTGAGTGTGTGTGTGTGTGTGTGTGTGTGTGTGTGTGTGTGTGTGTGCGTGTGTCCTGTAGTTTGGGCACCAAAGAGATGAATAAGCATCATCCTGAGGAGAGAGCAGTTCTCAGGCCTAAATCAAGTTCACATCACAGAGCCAGACAGCAGTGTGCTTCTGAATATTGCATCAACTTCAAAGTGGCTGCATAAACAGCTAGAACCAAAACCAGACATTGCTGCCCCAAAGGCCTGGTGCTGCACCCCTGCTCTACATGACATAAGCCCCTTCATAACACCTGACATAATGACATCATCGTTCATATGTATACATAGTGTAGGTATTGACTGCACTACAGGCCTATGCAGCTCAAAAACGTCCATGAAATATCACAATTACAGTTGGTATCTCATCCCTCCAGCAGACAAAATGCTGTCAATGTCAAAAACCTCCAGTAGCTTAACGACTCCATTGACTACATCACACTCATCATCTCTAAACTCAGACCAACTCAACTGACGGTGCTTATGTAGGCCTATAGCGGGGAGGCTGATGGAGGTAGAAATCGGAGGACGGGCTCATTGTAATGGACTACACTAGAGTCACATACTGAAGCCTCTGTTTCTTCCATGCACCTCACATATTAAAGACGATCAAGACTGTACCACGGGTATCCTACCGAAAGAGAAACCTACGGCTCCCTAGACTACATCATAAATACTAATCATCCCTGGATATTGATAGAGCAGCCAAACCATCCATCTCAATACAATAATAATAAAAGGGAGATCAATGTCAGTCTATCAGTCCATCCGTCCTATCAATACGCGCTCCTGTCGCGGCGCTGCGGCCAGGCGCATTCCGCTGCTGTGCCCACATGACTGAGTAGCGAGCGCACTGTCAGGACGCCCGGCTGTCGTTGCTCGCCGTCGGGTTACTCTGGGAATTCCCTACGTCATTTCTTAATCCATCTCCTTGACAAGACGCAGGCTTTTAATCAATCAATTCCACTTCGTTGTATTGTGATAACGCATGCAGAACATGACACTGTGAAACCAACCGTCGCGGTTTGGCTGTAATGACAGGTTACTGTTTCAATTCCCTACGTAATCATCATTACCTACATTACCGATAATGATGATGATGATGATGATGACGATGAACCATGCGATCATATTAAACAGGGTGCATAAGGTGGTATGGTTGGTTTACCTTTTGCGCAGAGGTGCAAGAATGAGGGTGGAAAAAGGAGAAACGACCTGAACAGTTTTCCGCAGCTCTTTAGATTACACAATACTGTGTAGCTCCGGTAGCTCCGGTGCAGTCTCGGGATTATGGACGGGCGGGGTACCGCTGTAAGGCCCGGGTCCACGGTATTAGTGTAGTGGCAGCCTGGACTTGAGTCACGTACAGCCACGGTATCCCTCCTCCTCCGGTTGGCAACACCGTTGGCTCGAGATTGTCGCGCTGCGCAGGCACGTCGGCCTTCTTGAATCACCGTGTCCCGAGGCGCGCGCTATCATGATCATTCTCCCTTCTTCAAAGACTCAGTTACTTATGTCCCCGTCGTATTCTCTGCAGCAATGCGTTACCACGTCCTCGGCGCTAATGTTCTCCGTCTCTTCTCTGCCAACGGCAGCAGATGTTGAAATCAGAATAGCCCGTCCCCAGAATGGAGCCAAACCTACCGAGTAAAATGGCGTATAAAATGATCCTGGTTCCGAGTCGTTGGTTCAACAGGGGTCATTATGCATATACCTGCTGAGGGAGCGCTGCGGTCTCTATTGATATCATGTTTATATGGTTTATTAGCGAGAGAGCGGCGAAGTGGGCGGTGACTTAAAGGGGGATAGACCCATCCCGTAGAGACCGTTTGTGTGTGTGTGTGTGTGTGTGTGTGTGCGTGTGTGTGTGTGTGTGCGTGTGTGCGTGTTAATGGACATTTTCTAAATACCGTGAATTCTCTTGGGGCAGGGTTTCATTAAAATGAGTGAGCATGAATAAACTAAAAAGTTTAAACGTGATTGTCCTTGCCCCTCAAATGGCCAAGGTTGCCCCTCAAATGTTTTTTCTATTTTAGAGAAAGTTATGACATTTCAGTCATACTCTCTTCCCTATTCTAAATGTATTTGTCTCATGTCTCTGGTCCTGCAGGACAGATCTTTGGGTCAGCTGAATTTCAATTCAGGAAGTTAATTACAATTCAATTATTGCAAATAAGGCTTTTTTCAATGTTTACTCAATACACTAAAATTGGGTGGGTAATAGTGGATCGTAACAGAATGACATTATAACCAGACTCTTTTCCTCATAGTTTTATTTGAACAGCAACAGTGCTTACAAATTGTACAATTTTCAGTATACATGATATCAACATTGGATTTAAAAAATTTGAACAATATATAAAAAAACACACCAAAGCAATCTCTTTTTGTCGTGACAATTCTTAAACCTGAGAATAGAATATGCCGGCCGGTCCTTGACACATTACCACCCCCAGAACCCCACCGGACCCCCAACATCCCATAGACAAGGTCCTCATGGGTCCAACTTCAGTGAGATGCTGAATTATATCTCTACTTCAGCAGAGGTGGGGAGGAGGCTGACTACTATCTCAACACAGAGAGACTGACTATCTCTACAGAGAGAGGAGGGGAGGAGACTGACAGGACCAGCTACTGATAGGAGGAGGATAGAGGTTTTGAACCGACCTCAGTCAAGATAGTACTTGATTTGTTTTTCCAGATACTTGAGGTGAGCTTCATTTAGCTTGCCTTGGCCATATGTGGGACTATTCCGTTAATTGCGTCGAGAGAAGAAAAAACAAGCGCACCTCAAGTACTTGAAAGGAAAATAATCAAATGTTATTTGGACCCGGGTCTAGTTGAAAGTCACTGTGGGTAGAAACAGCAGGAGAATGCATCAATCACATGACTATGAAGCCTTTACAGTTTGGTAGCACTTGACTGGACTTTCATATAGTCAACATGACAGTTTAATACAGGACAGAATGCATTTCATTACACAAGTACTGTTATTGTCAAGATAATAATCTCAATCATTCCCTTGGCGATTTGGCGACCATTATTCAATTCATTATAAGCACACATAAGGTTGTGACAGACTGTCATGACATGTACATGTATGTCGTTAGGCAACATGTCAGCTGCATCTTAGTGTTCCATAGGCGTCATGACAACACTAATCTCATATGCAATAGTGGGCGGGGCAAGTCTACTCACAACAACAACAAGGGCTTCTCTGATTGGCTGAACATGAGGAGACACTGCTGTCAATCTCTCTTTAGAAGCCACGGCACGGTCACAGTGAACACCAATAAGAACCACAATCATATTCATAGAAAACATACTGTATGTATGACCACCCAATATCATATCCATAGAAAACATACTTGTATGCATGACCACCCAATATCATATACATAGAAAAACACATATGACCATTTCTACTGGTTTTACCACAAAGTTTCAGCTATATAAATCTGGTCACGACTCACAACTGGAAATGAGGCAGAGAATGTGCGTTCCAAAGCACTAAAACTGCACCACACAGAGACACACACTGTACTGCGGTACACACAGAAGCGCTCACTTATACTACAGTAAAACCTTACAGTGCTTACACTCTCTCTCTCACACACACACACACACACACACACACACACACACATATATATATATGTACTGTACACACAAACGGGTGCAGGTACATTCACAGTGCAGGTTGTCTTCGGGGAGCGTGTGTATGTGTATGTGTGTGTGTGTGTGTGTGTGTGTGTGTGTGTGTAGGAGAGACAGGAATGTGTGTTTGGTCCCAGGAGCTAATAGAACTATTCTGTAGTGTAAGCCAGTTAGCATGTGCAGGAGGTGCGTCATTCCTGTCCCATAGCCTGTTCAGTTTAGGTCTCCATTAGAGTCCAAGGACAGATCTGGAAGGGTTCAGTTGAAGAAAGAAGACCAGCAAGGTAGTGTCACGGTAGTGTCATTCCTATACTTCCTACGCTGCTGCTCACTGCTGTGGCTCCTCAGCGGAGACAGAGAGGACTAGCTGGTCAGAGATGCTGGTCAGTGTGACAGTCTTCTACCCTACAGGGGGAGCGTCTTGGTTGACAGGCAGTTAGGAGAGTGAATGTACGGAGGGAGGGAGGGAGGGAGGGACATGTCGGTAGGAAGGCACTAGCTGATTGAACCAAGGGATGTCAACAGAAAATTGAAGACAAGAGGTGATGGGGAGGGTTGTCAAAGATGTATTCTTACACACACACACACAGTACACACACACACACACATACAGTACCCACACACTCACTATTGTGTAGGCTGTCCAGGAGTGAAACTATGGATGTATAATATGACCAGTAGTAGGGTAAGTAACAGTCTGCAGCGTCTATGGTGCCTCATATGAACCGGTGGCCATGGTGCCTCATATGAACCGGTGGCCATGGTGCCTCATATGAACCGGTGGCCATGGTGCCTCATATGAACCGGTGGCCATGGTGCCTCATATGAACCGGTGGCCATGGTGCCTCATATGAACCGGTGGCCATGGTGCCTCATATGAACTTTTTTCATTTACCTCATAAGACTCACTATAAGACTCACTACATCGCCACAACAGCCAACTATGACAGCCGTGAGTCCAATAATAATCACAACAATGTCAGTTTGTCAACCGTACTTAAATGTTGGATCTAAGACTCTATACTAAGTCAATCGTCTAAATGTGAGCTAACTCATTAAGGCCAATGGACATACCAAGTGCTGATATATTCCAAGAGAATGAAGACTCCGTCAGTGGATACTAGCTGTGGGTAGTTACATTAACCAATAGTTTAGCTTGTTCTAAAAGTAGAGTTCCCTTGTTTTCCAGGTTTTCAAGCTTCAGACATCAACATACAGTATAAGTTATCAGGACTTCAAATCCGTTTTCCCTTTCAGATGAGAAACAGTACGTGAAATACTTGTCTAACATAGTCTGGCATGGACCTAGTCAACCTCTACGCCATAGTGATGCATAGCCAGACTACTCAGGTAGTTATGTTACGTAGTGACAACATTACAGTATACCACCCCGAGTGGTCGGAGTGTGAAATGGCATCTTTGTCTGCGAAGTCTGGGAATGTATGGAATCTGGCTATTTCCCTATCCTTTAAAACAACTTTTTTACAGTTTAAAACCCAGCAGAGCTGCAACTGAATGAAACTGTGAATGATGAGGCTAAGGACCAGTGGGCATAAAGGTGTAACCAATAGCAACATGGGCAAGAAGGTGGTCAAACATCTGTCCATATCTAACAGTAAGAGACATGTTCCCTCAATAAATCACCAACAACACAATTATAATAAAAATAGTCTGTAAGATAACAGCAGTAGCAAATAAATATGAAAAACAATAACAGTTATACCCTGTTGACAATCTCTAGTATCTGTAGTATCATTGGTTGGGGAGGAGGGGCCAGGCGAAGCTCCCTCAGGGCAGAGCCATAGACACACAGAGGAAGGCAAACTCGGTGAGCGATGTGGATCGTAACGGACGCCACGTTGGCTGTAAAGTTCCAAGGCAGAGACATCGTAGTAACTAAGACTGCAGTATAATGTCAGTGTCATGGACTATTTGGAGCCAACATGGCGGACAGTTTCCCTGACTGTGTATATCTATGGCTGTGCTCCAGGGCAGCTATGGTCGCCCCCTGGAGGCGGGACTGGGGCAGTGATCCCACCCAGAGTGACAAACTCAGCCTGGGTTCTCTGTTACTCCACAGCTGGGCTGGGATTGAATTAGGGCAGGTACCAGCGGAGCTCAGACCAAACAGGAAACGGCCAGCGAAACCAGGGCCGCAGACAGGAAGTAGGTCACTCTGTAGAGGTGGAGGGGGGAGAAGGTCACCATGGCGATGGAGAGAGGCAGCAGCAGACAGGAGGTCAGAGAGAGAGGTTTACTGGAACACAAACACACAACACAAGAGTTAGTTGTTGTGTCCGTATCTGTAGTAGTGTGTGTGTGTGTGTGTGTGTGTGTGTGTGTCAGTACCTGTAACGAAGCGTGTGTGTGTTGCAGTTGATGAGTAGCACAGAGGCGATGAGGAGAGGCACGGTGTGTGGCCAGCAAGGGTCAGGATCCAACCAGGTAGAATACCTGTAGAGAAGACACACACACACACACACACACACACACACACACACACACACACACACACACACACACACACACACACAGAAAGCAGACTGTTGTGTACACAACTAAAAGATGTGTGTGTGAGTGTGTGTGTGTGTGTGTGTGTGAGCACATGTGTGCATGCAAGTGTGTTTTCTGTTACCTCAGGTTGCGTGCCCAGTGAATCAGCGACGGAGCACTGAGCATGATGGGTAATGTGAGGAGTGCTGACAGACTGAGGTGAAGCTGCAGGTCGTCTCTGACATCCTGTAGTACTGCCTCCGACAGCAGGGGGGCGCCACCATTACATTCTATAGGTTTACTCAGGGCCTCACTGTCCCCCGTACCGTCCCCTGTACCGTTCTGCTGCTCCGACTGCTTCTGGGGTGCCTGGGAGTAGGGTGGGGGATGGGGGTGGGTAGAGGGAGATTGTTTACATCTGATTGTGAATAATATGTATATATTATGTTCATATCATTCTGATTCTATATCATGTGTATACTGAGCCTCCAACCCAGGATCTTTCAGGATCTTACCAGGTTGAGCATGTGACTCAGGGACCTCTCAGTCATCTGCAGCCTGAGCACCTGGACGGACACACACGCACACGCACACGCACACATCAGCACAGTACAGGAAATGCAGAGGAGCCAAGATCAACTATGTCCCTCATCTGATATCTACTCTGTGATTGGCCAGAACATTCTAGGTTCCCTCTGCGTTGCTAGTACCAATTATCCAACCATCTCAGATTCCTAATCAACGAGGGAAGGAAGGAAGGAAGGGAGGGAGGAAGGAAGGAAGCATGCGTATCTCAGTATTTGAACAGGGTTATTGATCTCTATGGTGATGTGACAACATCCACCAATCAGACGGTCTCAATCTCTCTGTCCTCAGACTCACCCTGTAGAGGTGGAGCAGGAAGGTGACCGTGAGTGACAGGGCTCCACAGGAAGTCCCGCCCAGCAAGCTGAGAAATAGGATGAGGAGGAGCTGGGTCCGTCGATGCAGGGTACCACAGTCCCTAGAGACAGAGGGCCTGTGCGCACACACACACACACACACACACACACACACACACACACACACACACATTAGCAGAGCTGCTGTTTCTATCCTAGGTGACAAGTAACCTCAACACAAGGGATACTAGGTTTGTTATTGAAGACCATCACAGTTGCTATGGGGGCGGGGTTAGGAGTGGGGTTTACCTGTGCAGGGGGGCCAATAGCAGAGAGAGCAGGCGTATAGAGAAGCGGAGCACCACACTGCCCCAGAAAGCAACAGAAGCTCCCAGGACGTACAGAAGTGGAGAGAGGAGGCGGGGCCAGTCCTCGGCCAGGGCCACTCCCCCATGGGAGGTACCATCTGGGGAGGTGGGGGGGGGCGTGTCCACAGGCGGGAGACAGAGAGAGGACCAGGTCTCCTGGAACCAACTACACCTGAGAGAGGGAGGGAGGAGGAGGAAAGGAGATGGAGGAGGGAGGGAGGAGAGAGATGGAGGGAGGGGAGAGATGGAGGGAGGAGGGGAGAGATGGAGGGAGGAGAGAGATGAGGGGAGAGATGGAGGGGCGGGAGGAGGGATGGAGGGAGGAGGGGGGAGAGAGATGGAGGGATGAGGGAGGGGAGAAATGGAGGGAGGAAGAACAGATGGTAATTATGAGATTTAGGGTTTGATAACTGGCTCATAATTGACAGTCTGATTAAGTTACGGAGATGGAAGGGCTTCAATATGTTCAAGTGATGTAGGCACTGAATGAGTAGTGTGTGTGTGTGTGTGTGTGTGTGTGCGCGTGTGCGTGTGCGCTACCTGAGCAGCAGGTGCAGCAGGTAGACGGGCAGGTCTATGTTGTGAGGTTGCAGGGCTGCGGCCACCGCCTGGCTCATCTGCTGAGGACGTCCCGTCTTCACCACGGAGGACAGCTGCCCCCTGCTGGCAAGGAGGAGAGACACGGCCGTGTAGACGGGCAGCACCGGACCACAGAACCTCAGCACCTGGAGCACAACACAAGAGTTAGTCCAACTAGTAGTCCCTTACCTTAACGCTTTCACTTTAGTTTTCATTTTTTAACAACAATGTTGTTGGCGATCAAAGTTAGTTACTCGTGTCATTACTAAATATATGGTTTAATTTGCTGAAATATTTACATAGTGGCCAAGTTCACAGCGTGGCGCAGCGTCATTCTTTGGGGAGAACCTTGCATAGACCAGGGAACTACAACAGACCCACTAGGTGAAAGCTGTGTGCAGAGAGGTGGTGTGTCTTACCTGACCAAGCACTCTGGGAAATGAAGTCCTCACTGACACCTGGGGAGAGACATAGACAGAGAGTGAGAGAGAAAGAGAGAGAGAGAGTGTGTTGATGTTAGTGATGCTGTACATTACAGCAGATCCTGACAGGAATATTAGATTAGATTAGATTAGATTAGATTCAACTTTATTGTCATTGTGCAGAGTACAAGTACAGAGACAACGAAATGCAGTTAGCGTCTAACCAGAAGTGCAAAATAGCAGAAAGTGCAATGAACAGTATTTACAGGTAGTGCAATATATGATCAGTAGTAGTGCAGTGTAATATAGAATAATATAAGCAGTATAATATAGCAGTGCAGTATAGCAGTATGTGAGTAACAGTAGCAATTATAGTAGAATAAATAGTTACAGTATGAGCAGTGTAGCAGCATATGAGCTGTATGGGTAATGCAGTCTAGCAGTATATATGTATTAACAGTAACATGAGGTAGATGCCGAATAAATATAAATATGGAATGCCGTATAAACAGTATAAACAAGTATGTACAGTATGTGCAGTAGTATTAAAGAAAATATAGGATATGTGCATTATGTGCATTATGAACAGTATGAACAGGTATGTACAGAAGAGCAGTGGTAATGAGTAAGAGAAGGGGAGGGGAGTATAGTGCAATAGTGCAATTGTCCGGGGTGGGGGTTGCGGGGGTAGTAGTTTGTCAGGTAGGTGTAGTGTTCGAGTTCAGCAGGGTGACAGCCGCAGGGAAGAAGCTGCCTCTGAACCTACTGGTTCGGGTGCGGAGAGACCTGTAGCGCCTCCCGGAGGGGAGTGGGGTGAAAAGTCTATGGTTGGGGTGAGAGATGTCCTTGACGATGCTGCGTGCCTTACGCAGGCATCGTTTGCCCTGGACAGCCTCGATGGAGGGGAGTGAGGAACCGGTGTAGGAAGAATATTCTCGCAACTTAGTGCGCTTTGAATGTTATAAATGAAAAATACTTTGGAAATAATCAATGCATTATCATTTTACAGTCCAAATGAGATTTCCAACCACTCCTAGAGGAAGATGGAGGCTTTATAAAAAGTACTACTTCATGAAAACAACTGCCTCAGCCCTAAGGGTGCAGTACCTTATACTGACAGTTGGGGGCAGTGTGGAGCTGCAGCAAGACTCCTGAGGTGTTGTCAGGACGACTGGTGTGGAGCATGCCTGATAGCTCTGTTACCGCGGGAACGCTGGCAGAGATTCAGAAGAGGAGAGATCAGTCACGGCAAACCACATGGTCTCTACAGATTAACCAGAACATTCTGTATAGTTACACATACGATACAATCACATAATTATTATCTAATCAAATGAGAGAAAGCTGTCATAGGGTTGGAGACACAACCTGACAGACAGACAGGCTGGCAGGCAGACAACCCGAAAGAGAGGCAGGTCATACAGACAGACAGCCGACAGACAGGCAGGCAGAGAGGCAGATCAGACAGACAGACAGACAGACAGTTTCATACCTGACTGTGGTAAATGAATCTTCTCTGAACCAAGGCACCTTCATCCTGTAGACATTGGCTAGTCTGTCTGGACAGAGAGAGAGAGAGAGAGAGAGAGAGAGAGAGAGAGAGAGATCATCAACACAACCACCAACCTCTCTCACTCTGACGTGAGACATTGACTATCATGACTACTGCAATGCACTCTTGGCCGGGCTCCCCGCCTCCGCCATCAGACCTCTGCAACTCATCCAGAATGCTGCCGCCCGTCTGGTGTTAAATCTCCCCAATTTCTCCAATGTCACCCCCCTCCTTCGCACCCGTCACTGGCTAACGGTAGCGACTAGCGTCAGATTCAAGACCCTGGTGCTCGCTTACTGGGTGGCAAAGGGAACAGCCCCTCTCTACTTGAAAGCAATGGTCAGCCCCTGCCCGATCACTCTGCTCTTCCACCTCGGCTGGCCGCCTGGCACTGCCGCCTCTACGTGGATACAGCAGCCGCAGTACTCCGTCACGGCTTTTCACTGTCCTGGCGCCCCGCTGGTGGAACGAGCTTCCCACTACTGTCAGGACTGCTGAGTCACAACCTCTCTTCCGCTGTAGATTGGAGACCCATCTCTTCAGGCTACATCTTAACTGTCACTCCTAAAGACCTCTTCATCCCCACTACCCCCTGTACAGTTTCTCTACAGTAAATTAAAAAAGTAACTCTTCCTTCTTCTAGCATTGTGACTGCCAATAGCCCCTGGTCCTAGCATAGATTACTTTTTCTTATGATGACTGATAGATGATTCACTTACTTAGACAAATGTATTTGTTGTAAGTCGCTTTGGATACACAGTCAGAGCAGGAGAGACATTTTACATTACATTTACATTGAAGTCGCTTAGCAGACGTTTTTATCCAAAGCGACTGACAATAAAGTACATTTGTCTAAGTAAGTGAATCAACGACATACATCAGTCAGAAACCTGTCAGCCTGTGCTTACCTCTGGCTGCCTTACACTGGCTCACCACGCTGACTCTGAAGGCCTGGTAGACCTGCAGACACACAGGTACACACAGGTGTTACAAAGAGGAGAGGAGGGGGGGGGGACAAAGGGGGGAGAGAGAGGGAGAGAGAGGAGGGGGGGTGGGGAGGGAGTGAGAGAGGGGGGGCCGAGAGTGTGAGAGAGAGAAAGGAGAGAGTGGAGGAGTAGGGAGGAGAGAGAGAGAGAGAGAGAGAGAGAGAGAGAGAGAGAGAGAGAGAGAGAGATCACCTGGTGAAAGTGTTGTAGTTCTATGGTGTGCAGGAGGCCAGAGGAGTTGATGGTGACATCACTAACGGTCATACCTGAACAGGATTGGACCAACAGATTACAGAGCCAATAGGGTGGAAGCATTGCCCACCATGGTAAGATATGCAAAAGCTGATATAAGGAAGGATGGAGGGAGGGATGAGAGAGGAGGAAAGAGAGAGGAGGACTCACCGAAAGAGAGGACGTGAGGCACTGGTACAGAGATGGTCTGAGCCTCCTGTCTCTGCCACTCACACTCCACTGTGAACTAGAGATACAGAGACTTACTAACACACACACACACACACACACACACACACACACACACACACACTCACACTCACACTCCACTGTGAACTAGAGATACAGAGACTTACTAACACACACACACTCACACTCACACTCACACTCCACTGTGAACTAGAGATACAGAGACTTACTAACACACACACACACACACACAGACACACATTCTAGGGTGTCAGACAGATGAGGCGGTTAGTCTACCTGCTTTCCATTGAGGTTGGAGGCAGCAACCACAAGGTGGGAGACAGATGACAGCTCACTGACACTCTGGGTTACCACCTGGACAGACAGACAGACAGACAGACAGACAGAGAGGCAGACAGACAGAAAGGCAGAGAGGCAGAGAAACAGATAGACAGGTCTGAATGTTTAAATTAACTAAATAATCGTTCACTCATCCCCAAGGGGCAAGTATTGATCAATCAATCACTGAATCCATCCATCCATCATGGTGAGACTGAGAGAGAGGTTTACCTTGTACGCTGGGAGAAGTTCGGTTCCCACAGACAGATCCACCGCCTGGAGACTAGGGCAGAGAATACAGTCGGACAGACAGGTAGAGAGACAGGTCAGGCGGAGAGAGAGAAAGAGAGAGACAGACACACAGACAAAGAGAGAGAGAGAGAGAGAGAGAGAGACACAGACACACAGACAAAGAGAGAGAAAGAGAGACACAGACACACAGACAAAGAGAGAGAGAGAGAAACTCACCACATAGATCCATTCATCTGTGTGCAGCCGTAGAGCCAGCTGCTCATCTCCTGTTGAATGACAGCACTGTGACTGAAAGTGGAGCCGGACACTCATCTGATTAAACTAAAGACACTATCTTTCTGACTCTACAGAGACAACAGTGTGCTTCTCTACTGGGCTTCCTCACTCGCCCTGTAGAGAGGGACTAGGGTATGAGGTGTGCAGTACAGTGTGTTGGTAGGGATCAGGGGAGGCTTGTGGAGGTAGAAATCGGAGGACAGGCTCATTGTAATGCATGGAATGGAATGAGGAATGGTATTAAGCACCTATGTTTACAATGAGCCCGTAGTCTGATGTCTGCCTCCCCCTGCCTCTCCCTCAGCCTCCTCTAGCCTCTCCCTCAGCCTCCTCTAGCCTCTCCCTGAGCCTCCACCTGCCTCTCCCTCATCCTCCTCTAGCCTCTCCCTGCCTCTCCCTCAGCCTCCTCTAGCCTCTCCCTCAGCCTCCTCTAGCCTCTCCCTGCCTCTCCCTCAGCCTCCTCTAGCCTCTCCCTCAGCCTCCTCTAGCCTCTCCCTCAGCCTCCTCTAGCCTCTCCCTGCCTCTCCCTCAGCCTCCTCTAGCCTCTCCCTCAGCCTCCTCTAGCCTCTCCCTCAGCCTCCTCTAGCCTCTCCCTGCCTCCCCTGGTATGGCTGTATAACAGCAGCTGATCCTCTCACCATGTTGTTGCTGCGGCAGTAGAAGTGGCTGTACGCTCTCCTACGACTGGACAGGGCAAACAGGAAGTACTTCACCTGCCCTTCCTGTGGACAGACAACAACAGTCAGACCACAATAGACACATCACAACAACAGTCACACAACAACAGACAAAGAGACACACAACAACAGACAATAACGCAACAGACATAGAACAACAACAAACACACCACAACAGACACACAACAGCAGACAAACACCCAACAACAGACGGTCAAAGACAATCACAACTCCAGTCCAGATGATTACAGTAACATCTACAGTACATCTTTAACCTTGTAGTGGGGCTGCAAGTAAGTACACACATTCTCTCTCTCTCACACTCACACACGCTCACACACACACACACACACACACACACGTTTGGTGAGGTGCAGGCTGCCTTCTCCAGGGGGTCAGTGGGTGGTCAAGTGTACCTTGGGGGCCTTGTACTCCAGACGGAGGGTATTGACCTCACTCCAGGCTTCAGAAGCACCTGGTGGGATAGAGGAGTGGAGAGGAGGGAGATGAGCTTTGCACAGTCTCCTTCTCACACACACACACACACACACACACACGACGGGCTAACCTGAGAAGAAGATGGCGGTCTCCTGAGGCTCACCGACCAGTTGGACCGCGTGTCTGATGAAGTGGTGGTTCAGAACAACCATCCTCCTCTCTGGGTTCTCAGAGAACTGAAACACACAACAGTCACGACACAACAGTCACCACACAGTCACACACACACACACACACACACACACACACAACAACACTCCAGCTCTTCTAGGGTCTAGTGTGTTCATGCAGTGCTCACCTGTCCTGTTTCAGGTTCCATGAGGTCAAAGAAAGCTCTAACAGTAGCCAGGACCAGCTCCTTACACCTGGATCACACACACGGCAGAGGAATGAAAATGTTCACAAGATATGAAGATGAAAGCCACAGAGCAACCACAGGGCCTGAGGCTACTCACCAGACGATGGACAGGTGGTCAGTGGAGACCCAGGTCCTGGGAACAGCTGTAGCCTGGAGAGACAGATACTGAGAGGGTCAGAACAAGATCACACACACACACACACACACACACACACACACACACACACACACACATACACACACATACACACACATACACACACATACACACACATACACACACATACACACACACATACACACACACACACACACACACACACACACGTCTTACCACCAGAGACAGCTTGGTGGCGTCTCCAGGAGAGCAGGGCAGGGACGTCAGGCCGGAGCGTACCTGGTAGTCACGGTAACCACCCCCCACAGAAAGCACCGTCACGTTGCGCAGGTCCTCCGCCCGGCCCACCCAGTGCTGTCTGACGGAGGAGTAGAACGCTACAGAGACACACAGAGGAGGAGTATGAGTGTGTTCTAGAACCAGCGGGTGTGTGTGTGTGTGTGTGTATATACAGTATATAGTGTGTGTGTGTGTGTGTGAGTGTGTGTGTGTGTGTGTGTTCCTTACCCAGCAGGTGTGTGTCGAGGGCCAGTACAGGGGCCAGGTGGGGGGAGGCCTGTGTGATGATGAGGCTGACCAGACGAGGGCTGAATCGGGGCAGAGTGAACAGAGCCCTGGCCACCACCCCCCCCATGGAGTGCCCCACCAACACCACACTACGAGGGGGGGCCTCACGGCCCTGGAGGGGAGAGAGAGAGAGAGAGAGAGAGAGAGAGAGAGAGAGAGAGGGGGGGGGGGTTGGGGGGGGGTCATCTGAGCAAGCTGTTAGTTGAACTGATGTTTTCAAATATTTCTCTTTGTGAAGAGTGCAACAGAGAGAGAGAGAGAGAGAGACATAGAGTAGCCTCTCCCACCGTTGACCCTGCGTGACCCCTGACCTTGTAGAGGCGGAGGATGGCCTTGATGCTCTCGTGCAGGAAGTGTGTCTGGCGGGTAAGGCTGCCTCCGTACAGCGCCACCAGCTCCTCGTTGAAGTCCAGCGTGAACACGTTGAGGTGGACCCCCCCCTCCCGGTCCTCTGCCTTCCTCAGAGCCACCGAGCCCAGGGAACGAGCTGGGTGACATAGGGGGGACATAAGAGGTCATATACATGTTATAACACTCAGATTGCCTTCCTCAGAGCCACCAGCCCAGGGAACACATTGGGGGAGGTCATGGGAGGTCATAGGCATGCTGGCTTACTGATGAGAGGATTTGGGTCATCAGGGCTTATATCAACATAAGCTGTGAGAGGTTAAAGTTAGTATGAGGGTTTAGTAGGAAGATAAGCCACATAGAGGTCAGTGGCAACAGAACTCATGGAAGACAGTCATTTCTTCTCATGGAATAGTAGTGTGTGTGTGTGTGTGCGTGTGTTTGTGAAAGTGAGAGAGAGAGAGAGAGAGAGAGAAAGAGAGAGGTGTGTGTGCGTGTGTGTGTGTGTGTGTGTAAAAGTGAGAGAGAGAGGTGTGTGTGTGACATGTGTGTGTGTGTGTGCAAGTGAGAGAGGGAGAGAGGTGTGTGTGCATGTGTGTGAAAGTGAGAGAGAGAGAGAAATGTGTGTGTGTGTGTGTGTGAGTGTGTGTGTGTGTGTGTGTGTGTGTGCAAGTGAGAGAGGGAGAGAGGTGTGTGTGTGTGTACATGTGTGCGCGTGTGTGTGTGTGTGTGTGTGTGTGTGCAAGTGAGAGAGAGAGAGAGAGAGAGAGAGAGAGTGGGTGTTCTCCTCCCACACACAGCCCCTAGCTAGCCAACCTCCACCGGCTGGGGAGAGATGTGCATCAGTGGGCAGAGGATCTTTCAAACACACCGACATGGTGTTCCCTAGTCCACATGCAGTACAATATGGAACTGCGCCACGGTAGGCCATGGCATATACCGTAGATACAGTAAATAAGCGAATGAATACTTGACCAGACCACCTAGTGTTTGTACCTTGTTTGTAGCTGCCTGCGTTTCCCGGCAGGAACAGAACAGGGGCGCCGGTGAGTTTGAGTCCGCGGGTCTCCTGGGCGTACTGGCCCTCTCCGTACAGGTACAGTCCATACGCTGGGTACAGCCGTGCCACGCGCCGGGGCAGAGCCACGCGCTAGACACACACACACATACATACACACACACACACACACACACACACACACACACACACAGCGTGAGGAGACAGAAATATATAGGCCAACAGTACTGTGCTATTGAGCAGCCCCCCCCAGCCCCCCCCCCCCACCCACGTGTGAGGAGACAGAAACATATAGGTCAACAGTACAGTGGTATTGAGCTCCATTCGTTCTGCCAAGCCATTATACATGCGCGCACACGCACGCGCACGCGCACGCGCACGCGCACGCGCACACACACACACACACACACACACACACACACACACACACACACACACACACACACACACACACACACACACACGCAAGCAAGCAAACAAACACAAACACACCTCCCTAGAGGTAGAGCCCATATGCTGGGTACAGCTGAGCCACACTTCTGGGCTGATAAACATGTTAATGAGAGCACACAGAGCGGAAACAAAACACAGACACAGACACAGTCTCATACAGCATCACTGACAAACAGGCCAGAGCCAGACTAACACACACACTGCCCCTGACAGGCCAAACCAGATCTGACGTCTGTATTGAATAAATAATAGTGCATAAATGCATCAAGCCCGTGTTTATGTGATTACAGAGGAGATGGATGGGAGACAGAGCAGGGAGGGTTGATCTCATTGTTGTAATCACCTTACCATGGATCAGCCACTAACTCTCACATCAACACAGAGTGTGACTCTGACTGATCCCCGACCTGAGCCTGTCCCTCTAACAGTGAACTAGGATGATCCCTAACCAACATAACCTAACCTTAATTTACCTACGTGACATAACCTTACCTAACCCTACAGTAACCAACCCATCCTTACCTAACCAACCTAACAAACTAACCTACAGTAACCAACCTACAGTAACCAACCTACCTACCCTAAACAACCTATCCTTAGCTAACCTATCTAGCCTAACCTACGCCCACTCGCTCAGCATCGTCTTTCATACACTCGCCACCTCTCTTTTAAGGTGTGTGTGTGTATGTGTGTGGGGGGGTAATATCCAGTTCCTGTGTGACATATGAAACGGAGGTGTGCATGTCCAACCATGGAAAGGTTTCAACCAGGAAATAAGCCAGCAGCGTCAGTCTTGTTGTCACTGACGACTCTAGTCACGTTTATGAATGAGGGGCGCCAGGCAGGGGCACACCCCGCCAGCCATGGGTCGTAGTCAGAGAGATGCAGGTGCCGAACAACAACAGGTGCATAGCTCCACTTCCAGATGAGATGCTAGCGACATTATCGGCCAACATATCTCAACACACAACTGATCAAGATGTCTGCACATAATTCATTCGTACATATTTTCCTGACAAAGAAGGGCCGCTACTTTTTTTTCTTTTTTTACAATTATGTCCCGAGTGTTGTTTACACTAGTGCATGACTGAGCTGGCTAACCGATCGAATCGAAACCGAATCGCGTGGTACCGTTTGCGTCAACTACTCACCCGGTACTCGGGGTACTCGAACATGTAGGTCATGCTGCACCTATTCTCTTCGAACCCCGACAACAACTCCCGCAGCCCCATCGCCAGAAGCCCCAGCGCACACCCGTAAAAGGCCACAGCGGCGACTCTCATGTCTACTGCCGTTCTGCTTTTGTCTATTTACAGGTGTACGGCTCCCATGTTGCCATTTCCCCTACTCTACTGGTTCTGTCAAAAACCGAACGTATGGGAAGCATACAGTATCTGGCGCCTCCCATCTGTGTCTACGTCGCTGATTGTCAAGTCGATTGGCCAATAAGAGAAGAGTCGTCAGCGGATACGGACCAATAGGAATTTAGAATGGATAGAAGTGGTGACGTCATTACTCAACCGTAGTTATTAAAGCTGCAATCTGTGAAAAACATTTTATTCCCATAAATATAAGCCACACCTGCTTTATTTGTCTACTTGAGTCTCTGAATTATAATATATAAATAATAATAATATCTTGTCTTCTGTCCAGTACTATATTAATTCACTGTTTGAGGAGTGACATGTTAGTTAGTTTGTTATCAAGTGTTGTCGCTGATTGTGTATGTCAAATTACAGTTAATATGTCTGAATAGTTGTAATATGTTGTTTAAAAAGGTAAAATCTGTCAAATTTCCTGCTGCTCATGTCATACAGTAGACCTACACTAGGGTGGGTGAATGATGGATATTAGTGGAATTACAGTTGGATGATGGACACAGGTTCTGCATGGATGGGTGTATGCATGAGAAACACAGTAACATCAGTTATAACAGGGTCAGGGTCACATTTCCTCAAATCTTTATTGATTATAAAGACAAATGGCAGTCAAGAGGTCTGCTGCTGAAAGCTGCCCAAAACAATGAGAGAACAGTCACCAACTGACACACAGACCCTGTGCATACACAGACAGACGGACACACATGCACCATCACTGGACAACATGACAGAGAATGTTTTGATGACAACAGATACCAGACAACCTCAGCACCAGTCATTTCGTCCTGACATAGTCCTGACTGACATAGTCCTGCATCCTTCAGTCTTGCAGCGTAGTTCCACACCTTCCTCTTAAGGACGTGTGTGTTTGAGTGAAACAGTGCAACAAGTCTGGGTTTTATTCACCAGGGAATGCTTTCAACGTTCCTTCAGATCTTACTCATGAATCATAAATATGAAGTGTGACCATTCATTTCAGCCTGTGTGTATGCACTACACTACACTACACTACACTACACTACACTACTCATCTAGACACCAGGGCGTGGGCAGCAGCAGTCCTCTGTCTGACTATAGAATCCAGGGGAGGCTGGTGGAGGTAGAAATCAGAGGACGTTTGTAATGCCTGGAATGGAATGAGGAACGGTATCTTGTTCCACTCCGAGCCCGAATTCCGATTTCTGCCTCCGCCATCCTCCCCTGAAAGAATCTCCATCCTGAAACTCCCCTGCTAACGTCGTGTGTCTGTTATTCCGTACGTCCATCAGCCACGGTCGCACCCAGCCCGCTGTAGTCAAGGAGACATGCTCCAGCAGCCATGGAGACAGCACCTCAGCGAAGTGAGGGTTTGTTTTTTCTGAACCGTTTTTAATGTTTAAAGTCCATTTCTAGGGCAGAGACAGGGGGAACTGGTTAAGTGGCTCACGCTTTTAAAGTGTCTCTCAGTGACAGACGAGATGGACACATGGCGTTTGCAGAGGAGATTCAGGTCAGGGTTAGTGGACAGTCTGTACGCCCCACCCCCACCCCCACACCCGCCCTCCCCATTGCACACAATGAAAGTTAAATCTCGGTCCCAGGAAGCAATGTTCACAAACAAAGCATTGTCCTGACCAGTGTTTCAGTCGCAGGCCAGAGATAACAGGAGAAGAAACAACAGCTCAGTGGCCAGGTCACTGGCCAGACCCCAGATGTATAGAAGTATTGATAGAAGTATTGTGGCGTGTATGAAATTGTATGAAAAGTGTTCTCATTAGGCCTGTGCGCTGGTCAGGCTCGGAGACGTGTCTTGATCCTGAGGGGCATCCTCTCAGCAGGTGCGCGTGGGCGTGTGTGTGTGTATGATCCTTGCAGGGTTGCAAAGGTAAAGGAAGAGGAGGCTTTCCCTGCTTCTCTGTCACTCTCCGTCCGTCCATCCCTCCGAGCTCCAGCCTTTAACCATCACCATCTTAATCCAGCAGTTTAGAGTGTTCTATCCTTGTGATGGTCCAGTCCGGCGCCACCCCCTTGGTAAACTCCCTTTGGAATCTGGCAATGATCACAGCCAATCACAGACTGTTACACAGGATGTTTAGACTACAAACAGTAAGTTTAGACTGCAAACAGGAAGTTAAGTGACCCACTGTGACCCACGGTGCAGATGGTTCACAGAAACACACTCACTCGTAATTGGCTGTGAGCAGCCTCTTAGTCTCCGCCTCCCCTTCTCCACCAATGGCCATCTGGAAGATGCGTGTGCCTTCCATGGTGTCGTCAGGGAGACGAGCACTGGTCAGGTACCAGAACCTCATCAGAATACTGACGAACTTCCTCCCTGGGAGAGGTCAGCGGAGGTCAACAGGTTATTATTAAAACAACTTAACCCCGCCCAGCATCTCTAGGCTAAGGCAAGTCATTCGCCTTTTCTTTCTTTCTCATTGTTAGTAACACGACTCCTCGTGTCCTCTCCTCCGGCCTCCACTGGCTTCGTCCACAAAAAGCATTGGAGGAGAATATGTGAGGGGAGGAACCTAGATCTTCTCCACCAATTCGTTTTCAGTAGGGCACGAGTGGAGGACAGAGGAGAGGAGGAGAGGACACAAGGAGTCGTGTTCCTAACAATTGAGAAACGGCTAATGACGCCTCCTTTTCGTGCCCTTTCATCAGACATTGTTTGAATCCCCAGGAGAGTTGCCAGCTGAGATTCTACCAGCGGAGATGCTGAGGTTTCACTTGTGATGTTCCGCTCCTAGTCTCTCACCACTATCATCATAGTAGATTCCCACGTCCCCTGGTGTTGTGTACATGATCTCCTCAGGGTCCGCTGACAGCGCCCTCTTGTGGCTCTGAGGCATAACTGCACATTTCTCCTCCAGTTTAGTAATCAGCTGTGAAGAAGAGAGAGAGGGGAGGGAGGGAGCAAGGAAGAGAGAGGAGAGAGGGAGGAAGAGAGGATAGGGAGGGTGGAGGACGAGAGGGGACAATGAGCCACTACCAGAGTGTTACCCAACTCAATATTTGATGTAATAGTTTAGTAAGGGCTTGTGGTGCTTCCAGTGTAGTACTCACATCTTTAGCAACCAGACCTTCTAGGGCCTCAAACTGACACTGAGACAGAAGCCTTGAGACATGAGAGAAGGCCTGCAACCACACAACAGAGGTTACTCTCATCCAAGTGACACAAAAGAGTGACACACTCAATTCAGGGAAGATCAACATGTGTTATGGGAGCAATATAGAGCTGTGAATGGCGCTGCTATAAAGTAGCAAAGATCACAGACATGAAGCAAGCACACCTCACTTAATCATTTCAAGGAAAATGTGCCCTAACAAGTGCCCTCTCACTCACTGACAGTCACAAATACAAGAAGATCACATGAGTTATTATTGTGATCAAAAATAATAATAACAACTCTGTAGGTAGTAGCTGCAGTTACGGGTGAGAGAGGAGATTCTGGTGTCGCAAGATTGCTGCAGTGAAGATGTCAAGAAGGGGCTACAATGCAACGCCTTCTTTTTGTTTACAATTTGGGGGGCTCGACTCGTCTGTCCTATCGTACGTGTTGTCCACTCACCTGCTTCGCTCCCTCCGTGAATTCTTCTATGCGAAATTCTTTGTCAAAGTACGCCCGAATCAAAAAGTAGTATATTCGTGTTCGGAACCATATGAACGGGTTTGGAATGCCGACTACAACCACCTTCTGGTTCTGTTTCGGTCCACGGTCAGAGCTGTACGGTCGCACCGCGGACACCGCCCCGACGCACACCGCAGGGGCCAGGCGGGTATTCTTGGACCGGGGAAGCACAACGCGATCTGACTTGAATAAACGAGTCAATACAGAAGGCTGCCTACTACTACAGTAACAACCTCTCAACATGGGGAGCGCCATCTTTTTCCTCCCACAGCATCTTTGTCCTTCTACCTGAACCTTCCGACTGGAAACAAATGAGCAACCCGTTTACCTACTATATGAAACCGTTAAAAAATAACAACATTAAATCAATTTACCCGCAATTTTATCAAGTACGATTAGCTACATTTCTTGTGTGTCTTACTAGCTCAATTTCTGAGCGTAGAAGCGGTAAAATCACAAACTACAAAAAAATAAAAAAAATTGACTGGGGAAGGTAAATAATGTTACACCAAGCCGCATGACAGCTTTCAAACTGGAGCCACACAACCTGACCAAAGCATCTCTCAACGACACGACTCCGATGCTGTAATGCTTCAAAGGAGTGGACATGTTTGAACGAGAGATTTATCCCATGGTAGGACAAATAACACATGTCTGTGCATTTCTATCATGTTCCTCGAATTGCCACCACTTTCTCTGTGCCTCATGCAGCGAATTTTTGGAGTAGAAATATGCAGTCGTATTAAATGAAAATATTTTTCAGGATGAAAGCTATTACCTGCGCTCTCTAGGGGGTCCACAAGGTCGACTATTTATAGCCTGCAATTAATAGATTCATGTCATGCTCACCACCTGTTGTCCCAACTAAGGATCAGTTAACGACCAGACACGTTTCACCACTCAATCCCAAATGTATTAGTCCTGGTCCAAGATAAATAGGAATTAAAATACCTTGCAGAGTAGTTTCAGGCCCTCCCACTGGAGATTGACAGCAATTCACTTCAAATAGACAGCTTTCAACAGAAACTAGGTCCCAGAGCTAAAGACAGGATAGCCACAGCAAAATACAGCAAAGCTACTTTTGAACAAGATTAAATTAATTTACTTAGACTGGAGAACAGGCTTCACCACTCAATCCCAAATGTATTAGTCCTGGTCCAAGGTGAGCAGGAGTTAAAATGGACCTGCTCTTGATCCCTGGCACGGAACACTGGTGATCGTCAGCTGCAGTCCCACATTGGGTCATTACTGTGCAGTGACAGAATTTCAGTTGCCTGAATACCAAATGGAAACTTCCTCTATAAACTTCCCCCTCCCTCTCTCCCACCTCCAGCCTTGTGATTCCACAACACTCTGGCCTTGCAGTTCGGCGCCCCCTGCCTGTGGGGAGCTACGACAGGAAGGACCTCTACGGTAACAAGGACACGGTGGCGGTGATGTGGGACCTGCAGGCACTGAAGAGGGCACACTGCACCCTGGAGGACCTGCCGTCAGACTACCGAGACTTCTATCCCCGTTGGATAGTTCAGCGTATCTAAAGCCGCGTCTACTCCTCCCAGACGCCACAGCAGCACAGGGAAACTCACAGACTACATCACCCAGCAGCCCACTCACAGATCCTGACTGAGTCTGGGGGCGTCAGAGATTTGGACTACAAAACTGTAACACGAGGATCCTACTTGTAGTTCAAGTTGTGAAGCCTTGACAGAGTCAAGCCTTGACAGAGTCAAGACTTGTGGGTGTCTTTACATCTGATGCAAACACTTACCTTACACCTGTATACCAAAACTCTTGACTCTGTAATTTCGGTTTCTCTTACCACTGCTATGCAACCTCCCCAAATTCTCCCATGTCACCCCCCTCCCCCACACCCTTCACTGGCTCCCAGTGTCAGCTTCAAGACCCTGGTGCTCTCCTCCAGAGCAGTTAAGGGAACAGCCCCTCCCTATCTGCAAACCTTTCTCTAGCACTGTGACTGCCGATGGCACTTGTTCTTATCAAAGGTTTTACTTACAATGCCTGCTGGTTTGTTGATTCACTTACTTAGACAAAATGCAAAGTCGCTTTGTATAAGAGTGTCTGCTAAATGACATAAATGGAAATGGAAATCTTATCTTATTTCATGCAGACACAGTCAGTGTAAATAGGATGCAATTTTTTTTTACTGATCAATTAAAACCATGTTCAAGGTTTGCTGGTCTTCTTGGTGAAGGGCTTGGCCAGGGCTTTGCACATGTTAAACATCCTGACCAGGAAGGAAGGCTTGCATGGTGTGGAGCTGGAGCTGGACGGTCCGCTCTCTCCCTGGGAGGACGTCACAGCATCTTGGTCGTTGAGGGAAGCAGTACGAGAAAGACAACAAATATTTGAATTAACTGACTCAATATCCTTAGGGCTAACATTTTCTGTTACCATACGGTTAAGTGCTATATACATGTACAAGTACAAACAATTCCAACAAGGAGAGTCTGTTCATTTTAACTTACCGGCTTTGTTGGCAGCAGGGGTCTGCTCCTGGGATGGGGTCGGAGGGCACTGGTTGTCTTTAGTTCCCTTCTTTGATTTCTGGATGACAGATAAGAGCTACATTAGATGGAATAACACACAAAACACAACAGCAAACAAAACGTATAGATAACTTACCAAAATACATGAATGAAGAGAGTTAATGACATACTGTACATACCTTTCCAAGCCCACAAAGAAACCAGGAACTTTTCCTTCTGCTGGTCTTCACACCAGGCTGTGGGAGGAGAGAGTTTCCCCCCACCTCACCCCTGAGTCCAGTGGTGGAGGCTGGGTCAGCAGCAGAGCAGAGGACAGGGCTGGCAGGCTGCTGCTCAGGGAGGGAGAGACAGACTGATGGTGTTGATGTTGGAGACCACCTGTTCTCCCTCAACTGTTTGAGCTCCTCTGTGGGGTCGGAGGTCATTGTCAGGGTCTCCACTACGGAGGACATTTGCTGCCTGGTGTCCACAGACAAGTCAGGCTGAGTGGAGGAGTTGCCGGTGTCAATAACAGAGCTCCTGATGATTGGGCAATAGCTCTCCACTGGCCACTCTGAGGGGATGGGGGTGCCTGGTAGCGCTCCAGGAGAGAAGGCCACGTCGCTCTGCGAGCCTCTGTCTGACGTGACAGAGAGGGTGGACCGAGAGGAGGACGGTCGGGGTGTCCCCCGGCCTCTAGTCCAATCAGCGTCCGCCATGTCCACGCCATGCAGCATGGAGGTCACCACAGAGTACATTACCCTGCCCTCCTTTGATGATGCCAGCTTCTTCTGAAAAGCCATCAATAGAATGTGGCTGTTGTAGCTGGTGAGGCTAGTGACGCTGACCTCACTGCCAGCCCTGCTTAACTGATGGGGGGCCTTCATCTCCACAGCATCCTGGGCCTCGGCGTCAGCTACTTTCTGGCCAGAGTTCACCTGATTGGTCATCTCCACAGAGGAGGAGGGGCCTATGTGCACAGTATCATTCACAGTGTGAAGAGGTCAGACAGGTGTGTTTGTGATTACAGCCCTGATATGGTGAGTGTCCATAGCAGTGGGAGACTCTCCATATCAGGGCTAGTGATAACAGTGGTTCAGTTGAATACGGTAGTATGGTTTACAGTGTAGAGAGAGTGTCTCTGACCTGCATCAGTGTCGGTGGTCAGCTGCTCCACCGGGGTTCTCCTGGCACTGCTCCTCCTCTTGGTCTGAAACACATGACAGTCAATCACACTGATAAGGCTACTGTATAAACCAATGAAAAACAATGACACTGACAACAGAGTGGAGCTTCTACTGTACATGTTAGATCACCAACACAATGGTTTAATATGCACTTTTGAGAGGAAACTAGCAAAGTAAGTAAGTACAGAGAAGAGCCCAGATTATCTATCCAGACTTCTCCATCTCTCCTCTCTCACCTTGACCTTCCTCTTCTTGGCGGCCTGACTCTTCTGCTTCATCACAGGGGGGAGGTCATGCTTCACCTCCTCCTCCACAATGCTCTGATCTTCCTCGTCATTCTTGTCTAAACTCTAAAACGACCAGATTAGGACAAATTAGCACCATCTGAATACTCATACTCCGTGCCACCACCAATTCCTAGGCTACATACATAACTTGGTGAGCAGGCCTCTTCGATCGCTCAGACAGAACAGAGATTTACGTATACCTCCAATGTCCCTTCAATGCACCATCACTGCTAACTCTAACTCTACAAGCTGGCAGATTAGAGAGCCCATACAACTACCAATAAAATATATATTGAGTCTACACAGTCATTTGGAAATATACTTTTCAGTCATCATGCGTACAAAATCATACAAAACATATTAATTTCACACTTGAGCACAATTGTGTTTACATAGAATACAGTATGAACTGAATTTAATGGAATACAACCCTGAAACTGTCGTATAAATTGACCATAAAACCTGATCGATTATGAATGCAACGGGAATTTCTGTTGCTCTGAGGAAAAACAAATGTAACAGCATGATGTCACATTTAGACCTCGAATTCCGTGCCGTGGGGCGCACACTGGTGACAACATCGTAAACTAGAGACATTGTACCGAACAACTAAGCCATTCATATCACCACAACAAGTTGAAATTGGAAAACGGGCAATCAATGTAAGACAATACACTAAATGATTCAGTCACTTGCCAGCACAACGAACTTAGCAATTTGCTGCAATTTGTTGGAGCATAAACTGAGCCATACCAGTAACAGTAGCCTGTTAAATACGCCTAAACATATCAAACATTTTAGGTTACACTGTATTCACAACGCCGCGACACGGGAGTACGGGGGTGGCAGCGAAGCACCCATTTCAGCACCTTGCGCATGCTGCAGCTCCGCTGGACACCATGCTGACCATAGACCGGGGACAGCGCCGCCCGCAGCCCATATCACTCAAAAGCACACCTGGAACCTACAACATCATGCATGAACCAGCTAAGCAATGGCTCAATTCAATTCAATTCAATTCAAGACAATACAATTGTCAACTCAATTCGAAACGTCAATAATCAATTGTCAATTAGGCTATCAACGTGAATAAACTAACCAACTACTGGGTAACCAAACAGTCCACGATGCAGAGTCACACATCCATATGCCTACCTTATCGTCCATGGTGAAGTCGACGGCTGGAGCGCAGTATCCTAGTGTATCTATCAATATCTAAATGACCAAAGCAAACATAAAGTCACTATATAGAGACCATATATAGACCATATTAGGCCTACGTCATAGTGTGTGCCCTCTGATGTCAGGGCTACCGAGAGGCAGGGACGCGCGGGCCTGTCCGTCGCCACGAGTAGCGTAGCCTAGAACACCGCTATGTGTTTCATTTAGCTTTTAGTATTATAAAGAAACATATTCTTTCCATGAGGATGCAAATGCATAAACATCAACCTGGTTGAGACAAACAAACGTCTCGCAGGGAAAATGGTTGAGCCACTTTCAGAACCCGTAGCCTATTAGTGTCCTTGCAAAATATCCACTAAGCCCGTACACAGTCTTTATAATGCATTCGTCCTATGGTAAACCATATGAAGATGTTCCAGATTTATAAGTGGCTTGTCTAAAAAATCACATCCACATCGTAGGCTAATACTTTATTTGTAATGGCAAATATGTTATTTCAAATGTTATTTATCCATGGGTTTGACCAGTTTCTATTATACAAAATGTAAAGTGATTGTATATCACGATAGCAAATAAACACACAATATTTGATACAATTCTTAAAAGGTAGATTGCAAATTTCAAATGGGCTGCGCCTGGATTGCGCGCAATGCAATGATCATATTATAACGCTTGAGGGCGACAAATACACACCAAGGACTGGAGTGGCTGTAGTTTCATCGAAACCCCCCATGCACTCACCGTGGCGTGGCAAATCCTTCAACATGTATATTAGAGGAATTTGACGGCGGTCGGATTTAACGTTGGAGGACTGATAGTAAAGTATTTCATGGAACACCAAGTTTCTATCATGTGTTCTACCAAAGCAGTTGGTTCTCGGGAAAAGTGACCCCCTTATTCAAAAAATCTGCAGCTCCACTGCGCTTGCGCACTTTCGAGGCGAAAAGTGTCACTAGTTGTGACTGTCAACGGGAGAGGAGAGACTGTCAGACAGTCAACTTTGTTGTTGTCACCGGGAAGTTCGCTTGCTAGCTCAACAGCGTAACTTGCGAAAGTTTAGGGTAGTTAGTCAATTTAGTAATAGGAGGCATTTTAAATAGCTGTATTGCTCGCTATCTAGTTGATTAATCCAAGTTGCTAACTTAGTTCACCATTCGCCAGCTGCTTCATTAGCTAACTAGCTAGCTAGTTGTATCGGCTGGCCTGTCTCTGTCCGATCAGTCACAGAGCTAACTTT
This sequence comes from Argentina silus, assembly GCF_951799395.1. NCBI lineage: Eukaryota > Metazoa > Chordata > Actinopteri > Argentiniformes > Argentinidae > Argentina > Argentina silus. Next base: position 5,867,455 of record NC_139666.1, read on the forward strand.
AGCCGGTTGTCTTAGCATGTATTTCGGTAATTGGCATGAATTATATTACACCGGCTGTACTGCCCACAACCTCAAGACCACAACCCTATCGAAGTAGTCGGACTATTTGATTATCAACAGTTTTAGCTAGCGGCCTATTGAAGTGAATTGTATCGGAAGGATGATGTCTCGGAGGCGGCTGGACAGCCGCAGTGGACCCGCGGGGATGCTGGGGGAAATTCAAACCCAGATCAATACGGAGCCGATGGACGGTGTGTATGAGATCACCGGGGAGTTGGGAAGGTAAGCCATATCATTTGCAACGAATTTACATGTACTTTCAAGCTCACACTGAGATGAGCATTCTGTGTTAATGTTGAAGCAGACAAGCTGCTCAGGAAGACCCTTTGATATGCAAATATTGGCTAGCTACCTGGATCTATTGTATATCCGTTGACAGGTGTGAGACAAAGCAACACATGTCAGATTGGATAATTGGCTTCATTTCAGGTGCCTAAAATGTTCCACCTCAGGCAGGTGAGGTCTTTTGATCTGTTAAAACAATTGTCTTGAAAGCACTGTCAACCGTTTTCTACGTTGGAGGAAACAATAAAGTATGTCCTTTGGCGTCATTATGACTTGTAACAACCGTTGCCAATTACTGCCAAAGTATGACTAAGGTGTGTGTATGTGTATGTGTGTGTGTGTGTATGTATGTGTGTGTGTATGTGTATCTATGTATGAGTATGAGTGTGAGTGAGTGTGTCATCTGCTGCCCGTGTGTGTTGTACCCAGTGCCTCATCATCTGTGCTAATGCAAGGCAGGAGGAAGGAAGAGTGGGGCATGTGGAAACCAGGCTGAGCTCAGCTACTGAGAAAGAGGAAATAACACAAGTGTGTGTGTGTGAGAGAGAAAGAAAGAAAGAAAAGAGAGAGAAAGAAAGAAAGAAAGAGAGAGAGAGAGAGTGGGGGAGAAGAGATGTACTGTATGTGTATGTGTGTTACAGTGTGAAAGAGGGGTAGAATAAAGGGAAGTACTGTAGCAGAGTGTGTGTGTGTGTGTTGCAGGGTTGCCAGGCTATAACATTGTCACTCATTTACTCTCAACAGGAAGTAACTGAACTCCCTGTTTACAGTACAAACACTCAAAGCTTACATGCATATAAACAGAACAGCAGAGGTGTGGCTGCCTTTAGTGGCTAAGAGAAAGTTAGTTCACACGATGGCATCGGGCTGCTTTTTTGAAGGAGATATGTGTTCTTTAAGAGATTATGTTTCTCTGTGTGCGTGTGTGTCTCTCTGTGTGAGTGTGTGTTTCTCTGTGTGAGTGTGTGTTTCTGCAAAATATTGTGTGCTTCTGTAAGAGATTGTGTTGCGCAGCACTAAAACCGTGTGCAAAGACTGTTTGGTAACACCTCAAGATGTGTCTTCTCCAACCGACACAAACACCAACGTAGGCAGGGCAGTAAAGGGGAGTGTCAGACGACTTGTCAAGGCAAGTTGGCAAACCATTCCACTTTCAATGATTACCAATAGATGAAAGTAAACACTTATTTGTATTGATAACGGGCACAGCAGTTGATGCCTACCACCAGCACATCCTCTATAAGTATGTGGAAGTAGTAGGTACAGTGTTTGGAGACTCACAACAGGTTGAATTTGATATTCCGCTGTAGGCTTGTTGAGTGATTTAAATGATGATAGCAGACACTTCAAACTCGTGGTTAAAATCATTGCCTACAGCTGTAAGTATTGTCATTTTATTTGTCAAAAAAAAGAAAAAGATTATCCATTCCAACATTGACAGTGAGATCCTGATTGGCGAGGACGATGGACATCTTCATGTCGTATTCAGTTATGCCCACTGGCTCATTGCCGGAGACCTGTCCTCCGCTTCCATGCTAACTGAAACGTTGCTGGCCGAAATGACCAACATATCGGCCATATCGACTCCAACTGTGTGGTGTGCAGCGCTCTTTAGTGGAAGCCCATTGGAGCCCTGCGTCTCTGTGTGAGGTTGTGTACACATGACTGTGTCATGAAGCCTTGTTTACTCACCTGCTGACCCACTTTACCATACTGTACCAGCTCACAGCAGAGTAGGCCTCCAGTACAGTAACCCACACAGTAACTCATACAGTAACCCACACAGTAACTTGTACAGTAACCCATACAGTAACTTGTACAGTAACCCACACAGTAACCCACACAGTAACTTGTACAGTAACCCACACAGTAACTTGTACAGTAACCCACACAGTAACTTGTACAGTAACCCATACAGTAACACATACAGT
>NC_139666.1:5874730-5879730 GCF_951799395.1 Argentina silus
TCCACCTGCCTGCTTTTAATGGCTGCACGCATCTACGAACCAGCTGGCCACTGAAACCCACCCAAACACCTACCCAACCACCTACCTACCCACCCACCCAACCACCTACCTACCTACCTACCCAACCACCTACCCACCCACCCACCCAACCACCTACCCACCCAACCACCTACCTACCTACCCACCCACCCACCGAACCACCTACCCTCCTACCTACCCAACTACCTACCTACCTACCCAACCACTTACCTACCCACCCACCCAACCACCTACCTACCTACCTATCTACCTACCTACCTACCCAACCACCTACCTACCTACCTACCCATCCACCCTCCTATCTGCCCACCTAACAGCACTTCAGCACCCCCCCCCCAGCCAAACCAAAGATAACCAGCTAGTTGAGAGTTGTGATCTAACACTGTCTAAAAAATCTTGTGTGTGGAGTTTTTTTTGGGAATAATGTTATGTCTTGATTTGAGATTAAGTAAGTAATAAGCTTTTATTGTGAGCTGTTTTTTTTTGTCCTTTCCAGCGTATTGTTGTCTTTGTTCTGTTGAGTTCTTTTGTCCCTGTATTTACCGAACCGTGATTGGCCAGATGTCCTCAAGGGAATTCTATGCAATACTGTTATACTGTACTACACCGTGACTTTTAATACACGCCTTTAAATGGTAAACACAATATTATTCTGGACTTTCCCACAAGGCCAGTACAGTAAGAGTGTGAAAAAAGGGTTCTTAGTCCTTGAAATAAGCATTCCACAGAAGACTCGATCTGATTTGTGCAGAAAAAAACCCTGGTGAATCACTTGAGGAAGTGAAAGTATGTCCTCACAATACGGCCTTGTGCTCGCCTGACCTGGACCCAGCTGTACCTCTACTGTAGTGCCAGGCCAGGCACGCACACACACACACACACACACACACACACACACACACACACACACACACACACACACACACACACACACACACGAAGCATATCACTTTCCATCCATAACGTCTGTTCACTCTCCTCGTTCTCATTCACATTGCGCCATGCCACACATTGTAAACCATGATGACGTCTTAGACATGTTCCCTGCGCAGACAGAGAGGCACTAGGACCCTGGGCCAAACCTTGGAGTCAGGCTGGGGTGGGTTGCAGTCACTCCCTTCCTCCTGCTCCTCCTGGTTCACTGTACCACACTCATAAATACAGGACCATACTGTAAAAAAAAGTGACTCACGCTGCCACACACACTCCCCACCCCCAACTCCCCTACACACACACACACACACACACACACACACACACACACACGCACACACATACGTACGTGCTGCCATTGACGCACCACACCCAGGATGACTCAGATGATCTTCTTCTAAGTGGTGTGTCAGTTCCTTTTTAGTCAGCGGAAACGTGACTGGAATACTTCACTGTGTCTCATAACCCGAACCCTAAATCCCCCCCCCCACCCACCTGCTCATCTCCCCCCTGGAAAGTCTATGTATTTCTGTTATGCTGTGTCTGATAAGAGTATTTATGAACGTGAAACTTTGTCTTATCTGTGTTGTTGTGCACACAAAAGCCATCTCATTTGGTTTAATTGGATCAGCATTAAAAGCTGCTGTACTTCTCTATGGGACTTTTAAGTAGCCTTAAGGCTTAGTGTTGTATGGGAGTAGGAGGTGTCGTTTGGGATCATGTGACTAGCACACAGAGTGTGGCTGCTTCATCTGTCCATCCAGTCCCTCCCTCCTCATCTCAGGGCCACGTGATCTGTCTCTTCTTCTGTCTACCTTGGTGTGCCTTGTTCCCATAGCTCTTTAGAGGTGTTTCAGACTCTAAACATGATTCTACATGTATTTATATATTTATAAATACATGGAATGCTATTTTTGTTTGTTTATATTTTGATGTATGTGTGCTTTCTATAACGGGTTTTAGATGAGGCTAGTACGAAGGTATGGGCTGTACAGTATTGATAGTTATCTTAACAGAAAGCCTTGATTTGGTTATGATTGTGAGATGCAGTACATGTTGGTTGGTTATGGAGTGGATAGGAGGGTCCAGAACAGGGGAGGCTGGTGGTGGTAGAAATCGGAGGACGGGCTCAACGTAATGCATGGGATGGAATGACAAATGGTATCAAATACACTATTGTTTGATACCATTCCTCATTCCATCCCATGCATTACAATGAGCCTGTCCTCCGATTTCCGCCTCCACCAGCCTCCCCTGGTCCAGAAGCTGTGTGAATGGTCTGGGAATGTAACTAGAGATGTTTGGAGTAAAGAGTCAAGAGGTTTAGGTAATTGAGAAAGGGTCAGGGTTTCAAAGAGTCTAACCTTGAGAAAGGGTTGTGGTTTGGAGGTTATGGAGATTGAGAAGGGTTCTGAGTTAGGAGGTGGAGAAAGGGGGTTTGATATGGAAGTGAGAAGATATGAGGAAAGGCTATGGAGTTAAGGAAAATAAAATGTGGACATGAAAGTATTTTGGAAATGCAGTGGAGAATTGGGTTAGAAGGTTTGAGGAGAAGACTGTCTATGTGTTCAGTATTGAGTGAGTGGCCAATGTTTTTATGGAGGTGGACAGCGCTGGCCTCAGTGAGGAACGAGCGTGACGGTGAAGACCTTTATATGAAGGTGTAGCTGAGCTTCTGGGGAGGCTGGTGGAGGTAGAAATCAGAGGACAGGCTCACTGGAATGCATGGAATGGTATAGACAACAATAGAATGAATGGTATCAAAAACAAACCATTGCATGGAAACCTTATTCCATGCATTACAACGAGCCCGTCCTTCCGATTTCTACCTCCACCAGCCTCCCCTGGTGAGCTAGGGTTAGTTAGTACTGTTGGGACAGGAGTTAGTACTGTTGGGACTTCACTCCCTATTCCATTGGTTCCATTGTACCAGGCAAATGTTGTCAAGCGCAGCTCTCAAATATTTGAAAGTATTTGTGACCCAGCACTCATTCACACGGACCCTCCATCCAGCCCTGAACGCATGAGAGAGTGAGACTGAAATAGCCAAGAGGGAAAACCTCTGAAGCATGTCTCACTGAGCTGAGAGTGCTGCAATGGCCGACTACAGTGCCAGCCCTGCTTGGTCATGAACACGCCTCTTTGTTCTCCCAGGTTCCCAGGAGAGAGAGACCACAGTGTTCTAGAATGTTTGTTGTGATCCTCAAGGCTCACTAGCGATGTCACCGGCGGACACACACACACACACACACAATAGTCTTTGTCTTAAGTCTGGGAGAGGGGACGTCACTCGTCACGGCCATGCTCCCAGCTCTCATTGTATACCATGCTGTCACCAGCCTAGAGGCTACGCTGTTGTGGTCGTCACAGGATTCGAACCTGGGTCTCCTGGTCTCGGGCAGGGTTACTCATTGCACAAGGGTGGTCACCGACCCACCTCCACTATGGCCAGGCTGTCGTTGTATGCTGTCACTAGCCTGTACATGTAGCATAGACATGGGTCTGTTCTCTTCTCTGTGGGCTAGCTCAGCTATGCGGTCACCAGAGATAGATAGTGTTGTCTTCTCTACGGCCTAGCTAGGCCATGCTGTCACCAGCCTGAAGGCTATGTATGTCATCTCTCACTATTTGCTGTCGTTGTAATGGAGAACTGGAGTAGGCTTTGCTGTCATTCCACAGCTGAGCTGGGACACCAGTATGCCAAGCTAGGCTAGGCTAGGCTAGGCTAGGGGGATTGAAATGTGTCCTTCCTCTCGGGTCAAAGACGATTGAAGACTTGAAGACTACAGCTAGCACAGTCACACTCTTCTGTGGACTTGTACAACGTGATGACGCTGTACCACCCGTAGGTGCCTGATAAAGCTGAGCTGATGTTATATACATGCCAATCATCTCATGGTCTGGCTAGGGCTGCGTTCATATTGTACACAAAATGCAACCGTTCTCCTTTCCTCGTAACTTGTCCCTGACTTCCCCTGTAGACGTTGGATAGTGTGGTCAAGGAAAAGCAGGATTGTAGAAAATCTGGCCGCAGCTCCGGTCGATGTGTGTGTTTTTATTCCTAGTCTGCACTCATCACACATTCCAGTACTGACATTCACTCTTTACCAGGGTAAGACTGAAGGAAACACACGAGTGACACTCAAACCAGTCAACAAGCACAAGCAAAAACTGTCAGAAGGAAATGTATGTTTATTTTGCATTTTATAGATTTTTAATATTGTATATGCTGTTTGGTTGCATTTTGAAATGTTCCATTGTTTAAAAAAAAAAAAAAAGAAAAAAACCCAAAACCCAAAAAAACAAATCTACATTGTATTCTGATCAACAACAATTTCATGCTCATTAAATATAATAGAAAACAAATGTTTCACTTGTTTTTCTCAATTGGTTTGGTTACTTCGACTGTACATGATGAGTCTGATCACCATATATACGGTGTAGTCTGACATACTGTATAATGGAGACACTGCCCCCTCAGGATAGGCTCTCAGAACATGTAATCCTCATCAAAGTGAACCTGTGACACCTTCATTCTAGTCTCCCGTGAGATTATGTTTCCATCTCAATCAGGTGACATGAGATCATAACAGCGGAGACTGGTGGGGGTAGAGGACGGGCTTATTGTAATGCATGGAATGGAATCAAACACACCATTGTTTGATACATTCCAAATTCCTTTCCGTGCGTTACAATGAGCCCGTCCACCGATGTCTACCTCCACTAGCCTCCCCTGGATCAAAACATGATCTTATTGTAATACATCATGTGACACCATAGAGGTTCATAAGCAAGTGCAAATGTGACTGAACAGAATTTAAACAACACAGAATCATTGTGGTCTGGGATGGAACGTTCTAAAACCACTTTAAAATACAAGTTGTGCTTTTTATTACCGCAAACACACTGTCACTCTCTACACATTCACCAGCATAGTTGAAGACAGAAACATCTCTGTCGAGATTTCTGTTATACCATCTGGTACATTATCATAACAATCAAATGATACACTAACTGCTGTTAGGCTA
>NC_139666.1:5882230-5897230 GCF_951799395.1 Argentina silus
GGTCAGTTACCTGAGGTGGCGGAATGCTCCATAGTCAGGAGAGTGCTCCGGGGCTCCAAACAGGTTGCTCTCCACAAAGTTGTGGTAGCAGGTGAACTTGTGCAGGTACATGCGTGAGGCCCGGACCACCCAGATGTGGCGCTCGGGGAAGCGTCTCCCCAGGGTGAGGGCCACCTGCTCCAGGCTCCAGGACTGCCACTTAGCCCCCTCTGGCTGGAGGAGCATCTCCTCCTGGAAGTTCTACAGAGGGGCGAGAGATGGGGAAGAAGGAAGATGAGGGAAAGGGGGTGGGTGGAGTGGGTGGGTGGGGGGTTGGGAAGATGAGGAAGGCATGGGGTGAAGGGAGGGGGGGTGGAAGAGAGGGGGAGATAGACAAAACGGAGAGGGGGGGGGATGTGGGAAAGGGGGGTTAGGGGGTGGGGAGTGGATGGGGAGATTGGGAAAATAAGGAAGGCATGGGGTGAAGGAAGGGGGGGGGGGGGGGGGGTGGAAGAGAGGGAGAGATGGACAGACAGAGAGAGAGACGGGAGGAGGGGGCAGGAGAGAGATGCTGTTTAGTTTAATAAGCAGTTTTGTCTGACAACCAAGGAAATCTAGCTAATAATACCCTAACCCCAAGTCTGACCTCATCCCCAAATGCTTGGCATCGGACAGACAGCAGCGTCGTGAAAGAGCCTCATCAGCAGGACTACCCTCCCAATACTGAACACGCTGTAGGCTGACATACTGCTCTCTTATGGGGGCCAGGGTCGAATACAATGAACCCATTCTTTAACCATCTCCACATCACACACTGAGAACATTCCCAGAATACTAACAGCCCCTGGGAAACACTAGGGCACCCCTGGAATACTAACTCTGCCGTGGGGAGCAGACTAACGGAACACACCCCAGCAATGCTAACAGGACAGTAGCCGAGAGCGGAATAGATCTGAAAAGGCTGAGTAAGACGTTCATTTCCACTCTCTCCTCCCTTCTCGAGAAGCATCATTTCAGACCACATTTTGTAAGAGTCATTCCATAAACGGCTTCACTAAGAATAGTACTCTATATACAGCTCTGTGATTATAACTAAGTAATCTTGCAGTCGTAACTTCTTAAGGGGCGGCTAAGCCGAGGAGAGCGTTGGGTTTAACGTAGCGGCATACCTACACAACCGTTACATCATCGTCATCTACAGCTCAAGGTCCTAGTCCGCTCACATGGTGAACGAATGAAAAAAGCCACCATGTTCGTTAAGTATCACCTATCACCCACCGCCTACATTCTGATTGTAACATAACAGATCACAGGTTTACAGTTAGTTGGCAGCTTGATCGTGTTGGTATGACAGGTGCACCTGCGTGCTGCGTCACACCTGTCACATGAAAAGCGAATCTCTCTGATTTACTGACTCGAAGTGAGTGAAATAAAGTCAAAAGTGCTATCAAGAGTTAACTTTAGTCCTGCCAGTAACCTACGTCTGTTTGCTAGTTACCTCTCACCTGTATGTCTCCGGGGAAGAATACAACGTGGGCACTCCCATCTTCCGCGGCCTCTGCGTCCGAGCCACGCCGTCCCTGCCCCTCCAAGGGACGGAGAAGAAGTAGGTCGTTGACTCGGTCAGGTTCCGACCCAGGAACGTCGGCCAGTCGCTGCAGCCGCGGCGGGCTCTCAGGACATTCATCCGGGGTTCCAGGTGGACACAGCCCGGGAGGCTCGGCGGAGGAGGAGGATGATCCTGCGGTACCGTTGGAGTACATCTTCTTAGGTACTGCTAACAACGAAAGGCACGCTCAAATCCTTCTTTGAACAGCTATCATAGGCGCTAAACCCGGATTAGTTGAGTCTACACGCAAATACAGCAATTAGCTATCCATGGCAAACTGGAATGATGATAGTCGGATAGGGCATCTGCACTTCGTCATCCTATTTTTTTTGTTCAACGTTGACAATTCGAGCTACCTACTCGAACTGTTGCATTGTAGCTAGCTGACAGCAATCCAGCTAGCCGTCAAACTTCATCACATGAAAAAAAGAGATTACGTTTCTGTTGTTGTTATAACATGTGTATCCGCCAAGTGGCGCTGTTGCACCGTAAACAGCGAGGAATTCAGCGCCAGAAGATCAACACTGCGCATGTCCTCTTCTGGTACAGTTGTTGTAAACAGAAGGCTGTACACATGTTCACAGATCTACATAGCACTCAAGTTGTAGAATACTAAATACAATGAAATCATGATAGCATGGAAATCAGTGAAGCGCACATTTGAGCGCATTACCGTCACTGTACTGTTGATACTGTAGTTCGTGTGCACGTTCCAACAGTCGTAATGATTGTACACATGTGATCGTCCGAGAGTTTTGTAACATTGTTTCCTCGTGAGTAAAACGCAAGTATTTCATATTGTATGTTACGGTTTTGCTCCGTGTGACAGCAGGAGATGTTTGTGCATGTCATGTTGTTCTTTATTTTATTTTTTTTGTGGATGCATGCACTGCACGTTTGTGAAATACTCCAAACAGACTCTCTCTCTCTCCATGCTATGTTTGGACTTTGAACACTTTCATTATACAGTAACTTGTGTGTCAACCCTCAAAGCCTACTGCCATGCGATGTTCTCTCTCCAGGTAGACTTGTTATAGTTTTCACAACTTCAGCTGGTACAATGGTGGTCAATGGTCAGTGGATCCATAGACAAATTTGTTGTGGGAGCCCCCTCACTAAATGAGAAGGATGAACTCACACATAATTCAGCAATTGTTTCAAGCTGAAATAGAGTCGGCGCATCCAAGACATTAGAGCCCATTCATATACAGAATATATGCCACACCAGGGGAGGATATACACACACTCACTGAGACTCACTGAGGCTGTAGGCCTCAACAGCCTCAACAACCCCTCCAACAGTGTGTATATATATATATATATATATATATATATATATATATATATATATATATATATATATATATATTGGGGGGGGGGGGTGTTCAGTCACCTTTTCCCCAGGTTAGCAGTATACTGTAGTGTGTGAGTGAGAGTGAATGTTCAGTGGCATGGATTCCCTCTGTTGCAGGGCTGAATGGCTGCCAGTGCCCTGGGCAGACATCTGGTGGCCTGCCTCCTCAATGTGTCTGAGGCCCGCAGGAAGGAGCTGGTGGAGACAGTGGCCAGGGCTGCCTTGGTGGACAGACATGGTGAGGACCCTCACCCATAATCGCTAGCCCCTAGTCCCTAGACCCTAGCTCCTAGCCCCTAGCTCCTAACTCCTAGCCCCTAACCCCTAACCCCTAGTCACTAACCCCTAGTCCCTAGGCCCTAGGCCCCAGGCCCCAGTGACCCAAGCTATCTTAGTGGACAGACATAGTGAAGAACTTGTTAGAAATTATTTTTATAAAAACAGTTTATTATTGCTATAATAAAAATACATTACTGCAGTGTGCTAAATTTACTAATGTGATGGCCTGTTGATAAATGAGTGATGGATCAAGCATTAGTCCCATAGTACGTTGAATTAATACATGGAGAGGTTAAGCCAGGTCATCAAGAAAAATATTGCAACACATGCTTACACAAAGAGCTATAGTGGAATAGTACCAGGCTAGGGAGGACATACCAGAGTAGGTATCTTATCTCTTACAGGGTGCTGACTCCGCAGCTGGGATGAATGGTGTGACCAGCCCGTGAACAACAAGGGATGCCAAGTCTAAACCATGGTTCCTCCCCAACCAAATAGCCAATCACAATAATTTTGTATACTGTAAATGCTTTGGTTGACTGTTTGAATGCATCCATTTTTGGAAGGTTGGTTACAGATTAACAGCTTGCTGACTGTGATTTTCTTCGCCAAAAGTGGTCCTTGTACAAGCCTAGAATTTTGACATATATATAAATAGCTAAAAGTAAGAAGTAGTTTGTCTTCTCCTTCAAATAAAGAACACATTTTCTCACAAACTCCCACTGCATAGAAAGGTTGTTGTGACCCCGGGATACGATGATAGAGTCTAGTGGCCTGATGACGAGGCTCATAGGGTGCTGTATTCATCCTGAAACTAAACATGACCATCTCACTGTGTGACCACCATCTTCTAACCATCTTCTGACCATCTTCTCCTATTGTGACTGGATGTTGCCAGGTGCTCGGCGAGAGGGGACGACGGTGCTCAACATCTTCAACGACCATGACTACAATCGCTCGGTCATCACCATCGTGGCCAGCATCGACGGCATCCGTGAGTCTAACAGGTTTTCTACAGCGTCAGTGAGTCTAACAGGTTTTCTACAGCAACAGTGAGTCTAACAGGTTTTCTACAGCAACAGTGAGTCTAACAGGTTTTCTTTCTGCATCAGTGAGTCTAACATGTTTTCTACAGTCTCAGTGGTTCTAACAGGTGTTCTATAGCCTCAATGAGTCTAACAGGTTTTCCTTCTGCAGCATCAGTGAGTCTAACAGGTTTTCCTTCTGCAGCATCTCACCTGGGCTTTCTTCAGACTCCTCAAAGTTTAGTCTTGCACCATCAACTGTTCATTGAGTTTATATCCTCTAGTCTTAATCTCACTTCAGTCAGTCCAATAACTGTGTGTGTGTGTGTGTGTGTGTGTGTGTGTGTGTGCGTGCGTGTGTTCCAGGGGAGGCAGTGTTGTCTGCGTGTGAGCAGGCGTGTGAGCTGATAGACATGAGCACCCATGCGGGGGTCCATCCATGTATGGGGGCTGTGGACCTGGTGCCCCTCTACCCACTGGGGGAGGACCTGGCCATGGAGGACTGTGCCAACGAGGCTAGAGGTGAGGACGGTGTGTGTGTGTGTGTGTGTGTGTGTGTGTGTGTGTGTGTCTGTGTGTGTGTCTGTGTGTGTGTCTGTGTCTGTGTCTGTGTCTGTGTGCGTGCGCGTGCACTACCAACTCTCTCTCTCTCTCTCTCTCTCTCTCCCGGGCCCAGCGCTGGCTGCAGGTCTGACAGAGCGGGTCGTTGGCACCAGTGTGTTCCTGTTTGGCTGTGCGGACCGGGCCGGCCAGCGGGGCCTGGCCCAGAGACGCAGGGAGATGGGCTGGTTCAGGAAGATCCCAGACATGGCCTCCATCCAGCCTGACGTGGGACCCCCCCCTCAGAGACGATACGGCCTCACAGGTTAGCCTCTGTCATGGTCCGTTTGACTAGTTTAATTGATTGATTAGATAAGGCACTTTTCCAGATGCTCAAAGCCCTTGTCATTGGGGGGGACTCCACTGCTAATGTGTAGCACCCACCTTGAAAGCATTGGATAGGTATAAGCAAGATGGTTGCAGCTCAAGCTAGCTTTCTAAGCGCTCAGAACTAGCAAACTCAGAAATGTCCGAACTGGAAACTCCTACAAAGATGATACCAGATTTTCCCATATAATCAACCAATAGGAAGCTCTATGCAAATAACTTCTGTTAATTTTAACTCTGAAGTTCAGAGTTTCCGAGATGACTCTCTTACCTTGTGACCCCTGACCCCTCCCCCTGACCTCTCACCCAGGGGTCGGCGCCAGCCCCTATGTCATGAACTGCAATGTCACCATCGACACCCAGGACCTGGCGCTGGGACGCAGCATTGCCAGGGCGATCAGGGAGTCCACTCCCGGGGGTGTGCCTGGGGTGCAGGTCCTGGCCCTACCACATGAGGGGGCAGTGGAGATTGCCTGCAATGTGGAGAGCGTCCGGGGGAGCCCCCCTAGCCGTGGGGGAGGGGCAGGGGGGGAGGAGGCATGGCCTAGCTTTACCATAGAAGGGCAGCCGTACTGCCATGCCCCCGCCTCCCTGATCACGGCCCGGGTGTCTGAGCTGGCGGGGCAGCAGGGCGTGGCCACCAAGGGGACGGCGCTGGTGGGGTTCACCCCCCGGGAGTGCAGGGGCCTGGCAGAGAGAGCGCTGGCGCTGGGCATCGCAGAGTTCTGGAAGGAACAGAGGAGGGTCCACATGTGAAGAGACACACACACACACACACACACACACACACACCCACACACACACACACACACATACACACACCAAACCTCCATGTTATGTACAAGTCTCTGTGATTTAACTGTGATGATTCTGATTTGTGATTCTATTTATGATGATTCTATGTGAATATGCAAGATGTCTCCCAGAATGTTTACAACTTGCACAGATATCTTAACTCCCACTCGAGCAGTGTTAGGTCTGAGTGATCGCTGAGCTCCTCAGCCTCTGACCTCTACCTGACCTCTGCCTGTCTGTTAGGGAGAACTAGTGAACATTTAGCCTTAAAAGCGTAATGTAATTGTTTAATTGTAATAAAAAATATATACCTTTACAATGACCATTGTAACTTGTGGTTTTAAAAATGATTTATCATAATGTTGACGACACATGTTGGGGAGAAAGGAAGAGAATGAGGGTTAAGATGATGGGGTCGGACTAGAGCAGGGGAGGCTGGTGCAGATAGAAATCGGAGGATGGCCTCACATGTTTGATACCGTTCCTCATTCCGTTCCATGCATTACAATGAGCCTGTCCTGATTATTTCTATCTCCACCAGCCTCCCCTAGACGAGAGGATGCCCATACTGGTGTCATTGGGCGATGCTCGGGTCATTTCCTGTTTGGGGTAAATTAAGCCCTGTGTTTATAGAAGAGTCCTCCGTTATTTTCCATAAACAACCTAAAATACACTAGGGTGAGTCTCAATAGTCATAACATACGCTAGGGTGAGTGAGTGACTAGTATACAGTGACTTCCTCTCCTCATCTTCTCTCCTTTTTCTCCTTGTCTCCTCTACTTCCTCTCCTCGTCTCCTATGCTCGTATTGTTTCCTCATTTCCTCTCCTTGTCTCCTGTCCTCGTCTTATCTCCTCATCTCCTCTCCTTGTCTCCTCATCTCCTTCATCTACACTGATCTGAAACACAGGAGAGATACAGGTGGTAACAGCAAGGAGACATGGAGAGGAGATATGTTTAGACTGTTGAGGATAACCCACCACCTCTATGAGAGCGCTCTAACCGTCACCATCTGGTTGTCGTTGGCGGTTTCGACCACCAGAGACACGGGCAGATATCTACCGCATGTGTTTACTTTGGATGGACAACATTGAAGGGAACATTTAGAATCCACTCCAAGTGTGAAACTGCACATTCTAATATCAACAGTACACAATATGTACGATGCCAATGAGACAGTTCATTGAGCATTACTATATAGTACACAAGTCATGTATGCACGGTTTTTCATTAGCCACCGTCAAAGACAGATTAAAAACGTCCTTATGATATGATATGACTATAGTCATTTAATCTGTGCTATTACTTATGGCATGTGGTCATTTAGATCTTTTACATAATTTTTACGTTCACATACACGCTAACATGTTCCATTTCACTGTGTGTATCCGTGTTCTTCACTGAAACATACTAGTATTTGTGTGGCATGTAGCGTGTAGCGTGTATTCAGACTGCCTCTTCCCCCCTCTCTGACTCACAGCGTTAACCCTCTGATGACACGGAGGGGGGGGGGTTTGGCCCGAGGACGAACGAGTGGAACTGAGGCGCGATGACGCTCGTCACTGGTTACATAAGGACACTATAATAACGACATACAGGAGGGAGGACATATTGTATGGAGCTGTGCATTAGTGAGAGGAGAGTATAGTAGTAGTTCAGGGGAGGCTGGTGGAGGTTGAAATCGGAGGATGGGCTCATTGTAATGCATGGAACGGAATGAGGAATGGTATCAAACACGCGTCAAAGAATCCAGCACGCTCTCCTCCTTCACACAATCCCTCAAAACCCGTCTTTGACCCAAGGGTCATAGTGATGGACAGTTCCTTTTGACCATATTATGCAGTGGTATGTTTCGTAACTCATAAGGCGTATGGTAAATACAGTTAGGTCCATATATATTTGGAATCTGACACAATTTTTGTTATTTTAGCTGTTTCCCAAAACATATTCAAGTTACAGTTATATAATGAATATTGGCTTAAAGTGCAGACTCAGCTTTAATTTGAGGGTATTCACATCCAAATTGGAGGAAGGGTTTAGGAATTACAGCTCTTTTATATGTAACCCCCTCTTTTTCAAGGGTTTCAAAAGCTGTTTCATGGACAGGTGTGGGCTACTCCTTTGTTATTTCTTTATCATATTAACATACAGAACATGAGTGTGAATAACCTCCAGGGCATTCCACTCAGTAGGTGATGCTAAACCAAGAGGATAGTTGATGTGTTATTCATGAAAATGCACACAGAAATATACACTCACCGAGCACTCTAGGGTTAGGGTTAGGATTAGGGTTAGGAACACTATACTAATATTGGGTGGGGCCTCCCTTTGCTCTCAAAACAGCCTCAATTCTTCATGGCATTGATTCCACAAGATGTTGGAAACATTCCTTTGAGATTCTGGTCCATGATGACATGGTTGCATCACGCCATTCCTGCAGATTTTTCAGGTGCACTTTCAAACTGTGAATCTCCCGTTCTACCACATCCCAAAGGTCTTCTATTGGATTCAGATCTGGTGACTGGGAAGGCCACTGAAGAACACTGAACTCATTGTCATGTTCATGAAACCAGTTTGAGATAACTTTTGCACACTAGTTTGTGTTTTATATGGATTATATGGATTATATGAATCTGTGCATGCTGTGTGTGAGTGTGTGTGTGTGTGTGTGTGTGTATGTGTGTGTGTGTGTGTGTGTGCATATGTGTGTTCATACTGTGTGCACATTCATGTCTTTGTGCCTTGTCCAGCTGAGTCTCTTAGTCATACAGTTAATGCAGCCATGCAGCTACATT
Organism: Argentina silus; assembly: GCF_951799395.1. Classification (NCBI taxonomy): domain Eukaryota; kingdom Metazoa; phylum Chordata; class Actinopteri; order Argentiniformes; family Argentinidae; genus Argentina; species Argentina silus. The sequence goes on from NC_139666.1 coordinate 5,890,993, forward strand.
TCACCCCCCCCCCCCACACACACACACGCACACACGCATGCAAACACACACAGCCTGCCAAGCTAGGGAGCATCAGGGCCTAATCTAGGTCACAGCATAAGCCCAGGGGTGTCCTGGTCCAAACACTGTCATACACACACACGCACACACGCACGCACGCATGCACGCTTGCATACGCACGCACACACAATTTTTTTTCCTGAGCTCTCAAAATGTTTGCATATTAAACCCTATTCTCTATTTTGCTGTCCTACCTACCTACCTACCTTCCTACCTACCTACCTACCCTCCTACCTGCCTACCTACCTACCTGCCTGCCTGCCTCCCTCCCTGACTACCTGCAGTAGCCCTCACGTGTCACACAGCTAACACGCTACTCACACAGCTAACATGCTACTCACACAGCTAACATGCTACTCACACAGCTAACAAGCTACTAATACAGCTTACAAGCTACTAATACAGCTAACAAACTACTAATACAGCTAAAAAAACTACTAACATGCTACTCACACAGTTAACAAGCTACTCACACAGCTAACAAGCTACTCGCACAGCTAACAAGCTACTAATACAGCTAACAAGCTACTCACACAGCTAACATGCTACTCATACAGCTAACAAGCTACTGACAAGCTACTTACACAGTTAACAAGCTACTCACACAGCTAACAAGCTAACTCATGTATGACAGAGAGAGAGAGAGATCTCATGTGTCATCTCTGAGATGTATAGAGCTGTAGGTGATGAATGACATCATGTGAATTATCATAGCATGTCAATCAGAGTGAGGTGAAATGACTAGGAGAACTACAAACATGTCAATCAGAGTTAGGGGAAATGACGAGGAGAACTACAAACATGTCAGTCAGAGTTACAGTAGGTGGAATGACTAACAAGCCAAGTCCATAGACTCATGTCTTTCCCAGGTGAAAGAAAAAGACAAAAAAAATGCTAATTGGGCTTTTGGTCCCTTCAAGCTCCCATCTGTCCCATCTGTCCCTCTTTCTCCTTCTACCTTACCCCTCTCTCTCTCTCTCTCTCTCTCTCTCTCTCTCTCTCTATATATATATATATATATATATATATATATATATATCCCTCCCTCACTCCCTCCAACTCATTATCCTAATTTAGCTGAGTGAGTCAGATCTGATAACACTAATGATCGTTACTGACTGTCTTGATTCTAGATCCTCCCTGGTAAGGAACTCACACAAGGTCTGCACTGTAATGCCTCTTCAGACTCTCTTCACCAGGGGAGGCTGGAGGAGGTAGAAATCAGAGGATGGGCTCATTGTAATGCATGGAACGGAATGAAGAATGGTATCAAACACCTGTCTGTTTGACACCATTCCTCATTCGTTCCATGCATTACAATGAGCCCGTCCTCAGAAGTCCGCCTCCCCAGCCTCCCCTGTTCTACATAGATAGCGTTGACTAGGGACTCTCTGTGTAAACAGTCATTATAATAATATGACATTAACTAAATTATTTCACGCAAATCGTTGACATTTCTTCCCCCCGGAATAAACACAGCTAATCCGATCTTCTTTCTAAATATATAAACACGTGTCTTTCTCAGTGACAACAACAGGATATTTCAGGAGTTTATTCACATTCTTTCAGTACAATATTTTGTCAGTGTAAAGGCGCTTATAGGAGCAACATAAGATGTTCTTCTGACATGAGTCAGTCTGACAGCCTATCATCTGAGGGGAGACCATGTGACCTGATGTGGATATAGAGGAGCTTATTCCTTTACATCAGTCAGTCCCTGACATTCTATAAATACTCCCAGTGGTCTTTACTGCTGACCATAAGTACGTCATCACTGCATCTCCTTCTGAATCATAATTCCTCACTGGGAATGTTGAATAACACATTCAGTAGCAGGACATGAATGAGCCAGCATCAGTAAGGGCTTTATTTAAGCTGATCACTAGACCGTAGGTTTTTCAGCCTATTTCATATCTGAGAGAGATTTGAGCTGATCCTATGAAGTATGGCGTGACAACAGCATTACCCTCCTCTCCTCAGACCACAGCACTCCCTACAGTCCAAGACATGTCTGTTAATGTCTGTCCCCTCAATAAATGTAACTTGCCTTTTGATTGAGAATGTAAAAAACAAAGACCTGCTCTCATGAAAAGTGTCAGTTTTATTTTAAATATTAATTGATGGAACTCTGAACTCGTATCTTATCGTAGCCTCTCTGTCTCTCTCAGTCTCTCTCTCTGATTGGTCAAAACAGCAACTGCCGTCCTCAGCACCACCTATGGAGGCAACAGCCCCCCACCCCCACCCCCACCCCCACTCCGAACACATGTTCAACATCCGCTAGGCACAACACTGAGACACAGCTGAGAAGAGAGAGAGAGAGAGAGAGAGAGAGAGAGAGCGAGAGAGAGAGAGAGAGCAAGAGAGAGAGAGAGAGAGAGAGAGCAAGAGAGAGAGAGATCACTGAAGTGGAAGGATGAGTGAGCATCAGAGAGAGAGACAGAAATAGAGCGATAAAGCAGTGAATTACAGAGAGAGAAGCTCAGAGAAAGAGAGAGAGAAAGAGAGAGAGAGAGAAAGAGAGAGAGCGAGTAAAAGAGATAAAGAGAGAGAGAGAGAGAGAGAGAGAGAGAGAGAGAGAGAGAGAGGACAATGGTAGTGGTACAGCATGTACAGTAGTGTTGTATTATTTTAACCAGGGCTTGTTCTGTTATCTGTGGATACAAGCCTAATGGATGTGGCTTCCTCTGACTCTGTGGAATGTTCTCCAGCTGGATCTAAAGTGCTGTTGAAGACCAGCCCGGACCATGTCCTGTTCTTCTCTGTCTCTACAGGGCCCTTGACTGGAGTCTGCACCATGGATCCCCTTCCCTGAGGACGACTCTGTGTTTCACCCCCACTGAAGATGCTCTTCTTCACTGAAGACAAGGCTCTGTCTATGGATGCTCTAACTGAAGAGCAGGTTATGTCATTGGATGCCCTACTTCACTGAGGACCATTGGGTTTATGTTCCTCAACACCGTCAGAATGTTCTTCATGGTCCTGTTTGATTGACATCTCTTCCTCCTGGGTACACACAGCGGCCACAGGCAGGGTAAGATGGCACGGTACCAGCTCTGATCGGCATGCTCCAAAGTCACACCGGTCTCCCTGTTGTGACTGTGTGTGTGTGTGTGTGTTTGTGTTTGTGTGTGCGTCTGTGCGTGAATATGTATGCGTGTGTGTGTCTAAGCGTGACAGGGTTAACCTCAACCAGATAGATAATAGGTAATCCAGAGACGTGTGAGTGTGCTATGGTTATGTAACTGGTAGTAAATGTTGTGTAGAGATGGTCACTTTCCCTCATATGCTGCTCTTCTCGCCACACGGAGTTCCCCACTGAAACTCTAACTTAATGCTCAGACGGATCCAATCAATCCCTAGTGGATGTAGCAGGAGATGATTCAGAATCACGCTCTCATGGTTGGTAGCCCTGCCTCAGACAGGTAAACTCTAGTGTTTCAGCCTTGGACCTTGAGGACGCACCCTTGGTCTGTAGGTGGACACTTGGGTCTTCCGTGCAGGAGACCAAGGTTGTGTGTCACATAAGCAAAATAACAAAAGCCAATCAGAGGGCAAGGTGAAGGCCGTTACCATATGGCTTGGACCAGTAGAGGCTGGTGGAGGTAGAAAATCGGAGGACGGGCACATTGTAATGTGATTTCATTCATTGTGATTTCTACTTTCTACCTCCACCAGCCTCCCCTGGCTTGGACCTATCCAATCCTTTCAAATGTAGGGGTCGATTCACAAACTGTCAATCACCCTTCACCATTGTACCTCCTGATGGGGCCTCTCAGCCAATCACACCTCACCATTGTACCTCCTGATGGGGCCTCTCAGCCAGTAGAAATGGGAGGCTGCATGGCAACAATATGGCTGCCATCCCTGGGAGCCCTGGGAAGGAAAGGAGGGATGTGCTGGGGTTGACTCAGGGCAAGGGGAGGCGGCAGGGTCAACATTGCAGCTTGCTAGATGTTCATGCTGGAGGCATCTACGCGGATCCTCTAATCTTCAGTGGAGGCTGGTGGAGGCAGAAATCGGAGGACGGGCTCATTGTAATGCATGGGATGGAATGAGGAATGGTATCAAACACACTTTTACCATTTAATGATACCATTCCTCATTCCATTCCCTGCATTACAATGAGCCCGACCTTCGATTTCTACCTTCACCAGCCTCCACTGAATCGAATGCATGGACAGGGGGGAAAGAGTTAGGGAATGACATGGCTGTAATGATGCATATGCATATAATGATGACACAGACTCTCACGCAAGTATAACAAGAGGAGGGATATGGCTATGAAGGACCTACTGTAGGCTACAGACCCATCACATACTGCACCACAAATACTGTTTCAGATTACTAGGCAATACGCTCTCTGACTGGAGAGACACTACATGGTTTGGAGAGCCAGTAGAGTGTCTGTCAGGGGAGGCTGGTGGAGGTTGACATTGGAGGATGGGTTCATTGTAATGCATGGAATAAGGAATGACACGATGACAGACGTGTATCGTACAATTCCTAATTTCATTCCATGCATTACAATAAGCCCGTCCTCCGATTTCTACGTCCACCAGCCTCCCCTGGTGTCTAAGGACAAAGGAATCTCCTTCATCAGGACAGGCTGTCCAGTCCAGTATCTACATATCAGTAGCAGTAGTACTCTCTACTGCACTCCAGTAGTCAGTATGGCAGGCGGATGTGAGTCGCTCAGGAGGTATGTGTTTGATGCCCAGGGGCTTGGTGGTGTGTGTGTGTGTGTGTGTGTGTGTGTGTGTGTGTGTGTGTGTGTGTGTGTGTGTGTGTGTGTGTGTGTGTGTGTGTGTGTGTGTGTGTGTGTGTGTTGTCCAGAGGCCTTGTCCTGATTCATTCAGACATCAAGGCCAGGGGCAGAGTGTCCTTAATGACACCAATTTACCCCCCACCCAAAGGAAGACCTTTAATTACGGTGTTTACTGATAAGCACACGCTGTGATTGCTGCTGGGAGGCTGGGGATGGGGTGCTGGGGATGGGAGGCTCTGGATGGGAGGCTGGGGATGGGGGGCTGGGGATGGGGGGCTGGGGATGGGAGGCTGGGGATGGGGGGCTGGGGGGCTGGGGTTAGAGTTACTCTCACACACTAAACACACACATTAAAGAAAAAAACACAGTGATGTGTGATAGTTAGCTACTGTCCTTTAGTGTAATGTAGTGTTGTTTTTATCATGCATCTCAGGGTAAATGTTGGGTATGTCTAACCAAGCCTATCATTTCTGCCCTCATAGTCAAATCCCAACTGTAAGCGTCTAATGTGGCTCCATAATTTGATTAACCACAGACCGAACCTCAGCCCCGCTTCAGACCTAGAAGAACATTCTCGAACAACCCCCAGTCCTGCTACAGCCTAGTAGAACATTCTAGAACAAACCCCAGTCCTGCCTCAGCCATGTAGAATATTCTAGAACAAACCACAACTCTGTTACTGCTCTGTAGAACATTCTAGAGCAAACCCCAGCCCTAAAACATTCTAGCTTGACTGCTGATCTAGGTCACTGAATCCTGAATCACTGAACCCTCAAACTGATCACAGATGAGCTCCTGGTTTTGTCTGTGTAGTCAGGTCAGTGAGCCCCTTAAACAGATCTGCTGGGAAATGTTATTTTGAGATTACTGGAGTTTATGTTTAGACTTGTATAACCATCATGTGTGGTCATCATAGTGTTCATCATAGTGTTGGTGTATTATTACATGACTGTATGGCTGATCATGTGACTCAATCAGTTTTATGAGTACTTGTATGTTCCATTGTTGAATCTCTGTCTGACCAGCTGATGTTCAGAGCCCACTGATTGATCACTTGCTGTTGCTCATTCCTGCACCTGAGATTCAACGGTAACAGACCTACAGTATGTGTGATACATCGTGGCCTTGATGCATTACATTAATTTCTCTGCATGAGCAGATTTTAGACTTGAGCTGTTAGAGAGAAGCTTGTTGATGTGACACTATAGTATTGTTTCTGTTACTGTGCAAGTAGGCTACATGGTGAAGGGAACCACTTGCTTAACATGGCATTTAAATTGATGTGTTAATTAATAATGGAATATCATTTTACACTGAATTGAAATATGGGAATTGGGAAGATGTGAGAAAAGTGATTTAGGCATGTGTGAAAACACGTGCTTTTAAAATACCCATCACCCCATTTACAGA
>NC_139666.1:5902230-5914730 GCF_951799395.1 Argentina silus
GTTTTAGATCACATTTAGATGGCTACATGTGAATGCATGGACAACTTCAACATTATATACAGTATTGCATGCATTGTGAATATCCCTGCACACACAGTAGAGTGTTTGGTGAGAAATGTATTCTTGCTTTACTGTCAGTGATTTCAAAGCAGTAGTAGTTATTGTAGTTATTTTTAATATCTCAAAGGGACATGCTCCTTTGAATATAAACCCTGTAAAGTGTACAGGAAATGTATGATTGTGACGATACGGCCCCCCGACATCGCGCATGTGATCACACATTAAGATAAGGTTGTTCCAGCCAGTACAGAAGGTTCTTCTGCTTTTACCTACTTCTGACAGTGGACCTCTTAGCCAAGTGGCAGGGACCCTACGAGGTCACTCAGAAGAAAGGGGGAACAAAGAACTGTACTTTCCCTCAGATTTTGGTCCTTCTTCTCTTCTTGACCTGAGTCATCTCAGCCCTTCCCGCCAAGAGGAGTTGGTGGAGTGTATCCCTGAGCACCTGTTCAGAGGAGAGCCTGGGCGTACAGAGGTAACCACCCATGATGTACGTCTTCTGTCCCCTGGTCCTATCAGGCGGACGAGCCACAGGGTGCCGGCCAAGCTCATCCCCGCTCTCAAGTCCGAGGTGCAGGCAATGCTGGATGGGCATTATTGAGTTGTGCAACAGCGAGTGGTGCACTCCTGTGATCCTCGGACCTAAGAAGGATGGAGGACTCAGGTTCTGCATTAACTTTGCTAAACTGAACAGAATGTCTGCCTTCGACCCCTAAACGATGCCTCGGGTAGATGAACTGATAGAGAGACTGGGAGACGCCAGGTTCTTGACGACCCTTGACCTCTGTAAGGGTTACTGGCAGGTGCCTCTTAACGAGTCTGCCAAGGACCTGACAGCCTCCAGGGTGCCATCAGGACTGTACAGATCCACGGTCATGCCATGCGGGCTACACGGAGCTACAGCCACCTTTCAGCGACTCTATCTTAGAGGAACGGGGGCCTTCGCAGCAGCCTTCATCGACGACGTGGTAATCTTCTCTGCGTCTTCCTGTCCCAGACCCTCGGCTGGGTTGCAATTGTAATAATTGCCCTCTTTTCACGTAATCACTTCATTTGGATCCATTGTTTTGACTGTTTCACTGATTAGCTCTTTTGAAATGGAGAAGTATAACAGTTCAAAAGAACTGAAAGTTTTGCCTGTATAATTAAATAAAAAAAATAAAAAAATCTGCTTCATTAAAGAATAACGTTTGGAACCTGTCAAAGCTGGGTAGCTCTCCCACTGACATGAAACAATAACAGAATCAGAATATCAATTAAAAGCAATTTGAAGTTGAGTTAACGAGCTCAGGGCCGTATGTCGCCTGTCAGACTGGAGGAGGAATCAGACGCTGTGAAGAGTGGAGAGAGCATCCTGCTTTTAGAGATATATAGTAGAACCTTACTCTCTCTCACACGCACACACACACACACACACACACACACACACACACACACACACACACACACACACACACAGCCTAATTAAGCCATTGATGATCACTTTCTTCTCATAACAAAATCTGATGTGTCTTTTTTACACTAGGAAAAATATGTCTATTATATGTAATTAGTTTTGAGTTAAAGTTCCCTTGCTCTTGAGTTATGTTTCTACTCTCCTCCAAAAGTTAACCCATTGACAATGTCATTATTCACACGTTTCTTTCTTCAAAATAATATATTTTTCTTAATTTCCTTCACCTCTTCTCCCACCTGAAAGAAAAGATGAAACAGATCATTAAGCTTTTTTCTTATTAATTGATTGTGTTTTAATCAATAACAATTACATTGGTAGATTGTTACTGTGTGGTTATGAGGCTCATTGACCCTCATAGTGTTGTAATGAGGAGAGGTCTATTAGCATGTCTGTTCCCAGAGAGGGACATATACCAGCAGAGAGGGACATATACCAGCAGAGAGGGACATATACCAGCAGAGAGGGACATATACAGCAGAGAGGGACATATACCAGCAGAGAGGGACATATACAGCAGAGAGGGACATATACAGCAGAGAGGGACATATACCAGCAGAGAGGGACATATACCAGCAGAGAGGGACATATACAGCAGAGAGGGACATATACCAGCAGAGAGGGACATATACCAGCAGAGAGGGACATATACAGCAGAGAGGGACATATACAGCAGAGAGGGACATATACAGCAGAGAGGGACATATACAGCAGAGAGGGACATATACCAGCAGAGAGGGACATATAACAGTATAATGTATCTTAAAGTCTTAGGTCTGGAGTTGTATAGGTGAGTTTCCTCCTGTGGTCTACTCATCACCAATCGTAAAGATCTAATATATAATAATCTGTAAATATATAATCTGTCATTACTTATGCCTATTCCCCGAGAGGGAGATAACAGAAATATTCAGGATTAGCCAAAGTTAGCGGTGTTAAGTAGTTCAGGTTCAGACTTCCTCTGTGCAATAAGCCTCTGATATGGCTTTTAATGAAATGGCACAATTATTTGTGAGAGGGGGATGATTTTGGTCATGTGGCATGGGGCACATGAAACACTCATCAACCGCTTTGCTTGATTGATTAAACCCTCTCTAAATGACAGCTGGGTCTCGTGTACACATTTAACAGAAAACCTTCAAGTGAAAACCCATACGCGACCTTCTGTATGTAGACTGTCAGAGCAATGAATGGACATGTGTTTTTGCCATGGATCAATCCAAGTCAATGCCCTTGAAAATACCCTTAGCGCCAGATTCCTCCTAAGGAGACAAATGTTTCCAAGATAACAACCTCGAACAGCAAATGCTCTACCTCGACAAATGATGAGTACTGTTGTGTCGGAGCCTCAAAACACGCTGTGAGGACTGAACTACAGCAACATCACAGGGAACAGTGTGCTCTTTATCAAGCGTAGGACCTCCAACTTTAAACGTTCTGTAAAGTTCTATTCTAGGCTATTCTATTCTGTTCTGCAGTCCAACACAGTAGCAGTGAAATGACTACACTGGAGCGGAGGCTGGTGGAGGTAGAAACCGGAGGACGGGCTCATTGTAATGCATGGAACGGAATGAGGAATGGTGTTGTGTGTTTGATACCATTCCTCATTCCGTTCCATGCATTACAATGAGCCCGTCCTCCGATTTCTACCTCCACCAGCCTCCCCTGAGTTACTTATTATAATGCCTAGCAACAATACACCACTGAACAACACAGTACACCACCCACAGCACAGCAGTCACCATTAAATAGAATGACTGCACCCTTTCCCATATTTATAGTGCTATAGCCAGACCTATTTCCCCCCCTGGGTCAATGCTGCCTTTGGTTCATCCAGATGGTGTGTGTGTACAGTGTGTGTGTGTGTGTATGTGTGTGCACGTGTGCGTGTTTGTGTGTATGAATCCATCCAGCTCAGTGCATTAGCCATGAGCAGTGCTGTGTGTGTGTGCACAGTAATGACAGCACAGGAGAGTGGAGGGCAGCAGCTTAGTGCAGTGAGGTGCTCTGGGTTTGCGCTCAGCTACAGGACTAGCCTAGTTAGGCTTGGGAGAGTGTGTGTGTGTGTGTGTGTGTGTGTGTGTGTGTGTGTGTGTGTGTGAGAAGTGTAGCCTGTGGCCAAATGTCAGCAAGCAGCAACCAACCCTCTGGTGAAGGGAATCCCTTTGTCTCTGTCTCTGGCTTCACTCAAGCAAATATGGATGACCACACAAGAGGAATATGCATGTGTGTGGGGGTTGAACACACTTACTCTACACACACACACACACACACACACACACACACACACACACACACACACACACACACACACACACACACACACACACACACACACACACACAAGCACACACACACACACTCAAGCTAATTGACTACACAGACAATGCTTGCCTGTCAGCGATGCTTTTCAGTGCTTTATCCGTGTAAAGCGGAGCGTAGACATCCCAGCTCCCAGCAGACTCTTTACTCCAGTGTTCCTCAGCAGGAGGTCTGACAGCTCTGTGTGTGCTCTAAGTCTTAATTGTAAAGGCTCTAACACTTACAACCAGGGCGCTTAGTGGCGTAGCACAGTAATGCGCTCACCACGTAATCGCAAGGTTCCTGGTTCGATTCCGACCCTCGACCTATCTTGCATGTCATCCCTCCTCTCTCTCCCATCCTTCCTGTCAATCTCTACTGTCTCTATCCCAATAAAGCAGAAATGCCCTAAAAAATATTAAAACCCCCCCCCAAAAAAACACTTACAACCAGCTCTCATTTAACAAGGCTCATTTAACCAACCATCTAATGTGGGGAAGGGTAGTGGCCTATGAATACCACTGAAGCATACAGGGGTTTAAGTGTTGTCCCTGTATGTCTGTGCCAGGGGAGGCCGGTGGAGGTAGAAATGGGTGGACAGGCTCATTGTAATGCATGGGACGGAATGTGTCGGAGAATGGAAATCGGAGGGCAGGCTAATTCCTTCCCATGCATTACAATGAGCCCGTCCTCTGATTTCGGCCTCCACCAGCCTCCCCTAATCTGTGAGCGGAAAGGGAAGGCAGAAAGATAAAGGTTAGCCTTAGCTTAGATTGAGCTATATTTCAATTCCAGTTGATATACCGACCCTCAGGCCATCTTACATGGCGCGTAATCAGCACATCTTCACTGTATTACCTGAGTTTGACATTTTCTCTTATATGAGCAGCCATTATAAAAAGCTCTACATCATTCTCAAGAGGGTTGGCTTCACTGTGAGATTAAACTAAAGCATAGTCACAGGGGGTTGTATGTGCTTATGACAAGTCTTAGAACGGATTTGGACCACATTATAAGGCTTGTTGACTTGTTGACTTGTTGGAGTAAAGTGTTATGTTAAAATTGGTTTATACTGTGTTACATTAAAACCTTGAATGATTTAATTTCATCCATGCACTGTGGAATTCCCTTGTAAGAAACTAACCATGTGATTGGTCCAATGACCTCATCATATGGAAGTGTGAACAGTGTGTGGCCAAGACACACACACACACACACACACACTCACTCTCTCTCTCTCTCACACACACACACGCACGCACTCATGCACGCACACACACACACACACACACACACACACACACACACACACACACACACACACACACACACACTGTGTGTTCGGATGCTGGTCCAGATAAGGCGACAGGATGTCAGATTGTGTTGGTCCTAGGCGACCCCAATTCCACCACAGAACAAACTTGATGTTTTCATGTCTCTAAGTTGATTTGTGACTCTCAAGGTTTCTAGCGCCGTCATGGTTAGTGGTGTTTCACTGCATTGATTGACTGCATTGAGTAAAAACACCCTGGATCAAAACTCTGTGTTTTTGATTTGGATCATGCAAGTCAGATTTTGTATGTTACAACCTGCCTATGTCCTCTCTGTGTGGTTACAGTGTTCACATGTAGGTGTTCTGTTTGACTGTGTTTGTGCTTTTGTTTACATTGTCTATCTGTCTAAAGTGTTTGTCTGGTTGTTGCTCTTGATTGCTGACTATCTACAGAAATATTGACAGCAAATATGTCTTATCCAGCATTGCCCTGCTCTTTAGGAATGTCGCTGGACAGAGAGAGAGAGAGAGAGACAGGGCAGACACACAGACAGACAGACAGACAGCTAAACTCCTACTCTTTATCCCTCCCTGGCCAGACAAGTCATGGGATGGGATGGCTGTGGAGACACACAGGGGCCTCCTTGTTAGGCAATCGTCCGAGAATACCGGGAACAAGGGCTGGAATACTGGGACAGAGCAGAGGGGTGGAACTGAACAGGCAGTTTTTTCCAATTCACAGGAGCACTCAGGCTCACATTATTCCTGACTGGCCTAGATAGAGACGTCCCAGAGACCCAGTTTTTTTCCCTAAATGCCCACTCAGTCAGACACACAGGGACGTAGGGAACGATGTCTCACTGGCTGACATGGACGTGAGGAACATGTGCACCATGATGCTAGCCCTGTTTAGACGGAAGGAAGGCGCTGGTGTTGGATGGACAGACCGCATGGGGTGAGTGACTCAGAGAGAGAGAAAGGAAAGAGAGAGAGGGGAGAGAGAGAGAGAGAGAGAGAGAGAGAGAGAGAGAGAGAGAGAGAAGAGAGAGAGAGAGAGAGAGACAGAGAGAGACAGAGGGAGAGGGGGGAGTAAAAAAGAATGTACAGTAAGGTATTCTGACTGAGACCAGGCTGAGATGCAGAGGGAGGCTGGTGGAGGTAGAAATGCTTTGTGACATGGTGCATTATCATGCTGGAAGTAGCCATTAGAAGATGGGTAAATTGTGGCCATGAAGCAACATGGCCACAATTTACCATTGGCACATGGTCAGCAACAATACTCAAATAGGCTGTGGCATTCTAGCGATGATTGATTGGTATTAACGGGCCCAAAGTGTGCCAAGAAAACATTCCCAACACCATTACACCACCTCCACCATGAGAAGGTGTACAGGTGTTCCTAATAAAGTTATCAGTGAGTGTATATAGAGAGAGAGAGCCTGGTGTGTGATGTATTGAGTTAGACAGTGTTGTGTGGTCCAGTGGATGAGATAGAAATATGAATGAACAAACACAGACGGCTGTATGCTGTCTGATCTCAAACCAACTGCACTTTAGTGTTCAGCATTGTCTCTTTACAGACTGACCCAGTACTATTTATCTCAGATTATGTATTTTATTCTGTGTGTAAACAAATAAAGTATGGCAATAAAGTTTTGAGTTTAATTTAAATTAAATAGTGATCTAATACATTGACACTAAACACCAAGCTGGTGTAGGTTAGTCTGGGAGTCAGGCAGGGGCGGCTGGTGGAGGTAGAAATCAGAGGATGGGCTCATTGTAATGCATGGAATAGAATAAGGAATGGTATCAAACACATTCCTTATTCCATTCCATGCATTGCAATGAGCCCGTCCTCCGATTTCAACCTCTACCAGCCTCCCCTGGAGTCAGGGTCTTTGGGACAGGGTATGGAGACTAAATAAGAAGAGGGGTTCAGTTTGACTTACGGTTGAACATGACTTATATAAACAAAACAACCATGGAGAACTGGCAACCTTAATATGCTTGATTTGAGGGCATGATCACGGCTCAGCGACTTCTGTGGTTATGTAAGCACAAGCTGTGTCACCCATTTTAATGTTGGCAGTTATACATTAAATAAATAATAATTAGTGCACTTTGTCACTCTTATTTGTTGATTTACTCATGGTAAGTGAAATTCTCCCCCTCCTGTTCATTGGCTGCCTGGGTCAGAAACCCTCCCCCTCCTGTTCATTGGCTGCCTGGGTCAGAAACCCTCCCCCTCCTGTTCATTGGCTGCCTGGGTCAGTCTGTCACAGGTCAGCGCTAGTATTCCTCTCCCAGTACCCACCAGGCCCCTCTCAAAGGCTGCATTACAATTCTCTTCCTTTCACTCGTAGTGGGCACTTGTTCACTAACCCTCATACACTTGTTCCCTAACCCTCATACACTTGTTCCCTAACCCTCATACACTTGTTCCCTAACCCTCATGCACTTGTTCACTAACACTAACCCTCATACATGTGTTCCCTAACACCACAATACACTTGTTCACTAACCCTCATGCATTTAAAAGCATCGGTTTGGTTTTGAGTTTGGCCCTCTGTTCCTCTCGCCAGTCATCTTTTTGCACGGAGAAGGGTGGAGAATCAGGCTGCAGCCAAAGAGTTGCTGCCCCAGCAGGACTGCCCCGTGGCTTAGAGCCTTCACACGTTCAGAGTCAGCCACCCCAGAGTTGCTGCCCCAGCAGGAACTGCCCCGAGGCTTAGAGCCTTCACACGTTCAGAGTCAGCCACCCCTGAGTTGCTGCCCCAGCAGGACTGCCCCGTGGCTTAGAGCCTTCACACGTTCAGAGTCAGCCACCCCAGAGTTGCTGCCCCGGCAGGACTGCCCCCGTGGCTTAGAGCCTTCACACGTTCAGAGTCAGCCACCCCAGAGTTGCTGCCCCGGCAGGAGCTGCCCCGTGGCTCAGAGCCTTCACACGGTTCACTGTTAGCAGACTAGTGCTAACGGCTCATGGAGGAAGGGCTGTGGCACACGCGTCCGGAGCAGATAAAAGTTGATCGGGCGAAATGTCACTGGGTAGCGGCATCACAAAGGCGGGGGGCGGCCAGCGCCTCTGAAGCGCACACGGAACGCCGCGGGCACAGTGCTCCGAGGGAAAGCAATTACCAATCAGTCAACAATGATGCACGGCGCGTTTAATAATGTCAGCCACTGTAGCATAGCAGGAGGGTTGCTGAGAAAGGTTACTGACTGATAGGGCGGCTTCAGTTCACCACCGCAGGAATCAAAAGGCTGGGCTATAGAAGAGTCGAGGAGAGATGTCTGGCCTGTGTTGTTACTGTCAGTCAGGGGGAGGCTGGTGGAGGTAGGAATCGGAGGAGAGGGATCATTGTAATGCATGGAATGGGATAGGGAATGGTATCACACACGTGTGTTCATGTTCATTTTCTCTCTGTGTTCCTGTAATGTTCTGACCCGTGTCCCTGTTCTCTCTCTGTGTTCCTGTAATGTTCTGACCCGTTCTGACCCGTGTCCCTGTTCTCTCTGTGTCCCTGCAGCATGGAGGAGACGGTGAGAAGCCTGCTGCAGAACCCAGACTCACTGGAGGGTTCCAACATCGACCCACTGGACCTGATGAAGGCCTACAAGGTACTGTAGCCTGCGACGCCGGGCCCCTGGGGCGTGTGTGTGTGTGTGTGTGTGTGTGTGTGTAGGTGTGTGTGTGCAGCACTGGGATCTACATTATCTCCCACTGGGACCTACCTGGCTGTGCTCTAATGTCCACACTAGCATACAGACCAGGGGAGGCTGGTGGAGGTAGAAATCGGAGGACGGACTCCTTGTCATGCATGAAACGGAATGAGGAATGGTATCAAACGTGTGCATTACAATGAGCTCGTCCTCCGATTTCTACCTCCACCAGCCTCTCCTGCTACACAAATCTAACAGCACAGTAGTATAGCATGTGAGGGGTGATGTCATGTATTGGACGGGCATTCTAGCTGGTATTCTAGCCGGTATTCTAGCTGGTATTCTAACTGGTATTCTAGCTGGTATTCTAGCTGGTATTCTAACTGGTATTCTAGCTGGTATTCTAGCTGGTATTCTAGCTGGTATTCTAACGGGTATTCTAACTGGTATTCTAGCTGGTATTCTAACGGGTATTCGAGTGTGGAGGTTGGAGTGTAGCCAGTATTGATATGTTGTCTCTGGCAGGGCTTGTTGCGAGGGGGTAGGCAAGGCTGCTGTGGTGTTTACACTTCGTCTGGGGTCAGGAGTCAACTTATTCTGACCTTAGTTTGACCCTGAATAAAGGCTTGGAAATGGAATTGTTTTGAAACTGCATCTGTAAAGGGTAATGAGTTAGACTGAGAAAAAGCTCTCTCGCATATCAATGAGCATAAGGGAAGATATCGTCCACTTCAGGGGAGGCCGGTGGACGTAGAAATCAGAGGACGGGCTCATTGTAATGTGTGGAACGGAATGAGGAATGGGATCAAACTGATACCATTTCTCATTCCATTCCATGCGTTACAATGAGCCCGTCCTCCGATCTCTACCTCCACCAGCCTCCCCTGGTTTTCTATGCATATCAATGGATCAAAGGAGCTTATATGAAGTCATACACACACACTCTATACGATTAGCACAGCAGACCAAAAATACTAGAGGCCTTTCGCCACAATGTCGACTGTGAAGCAATGGAGTCCATTTATGACTACTCCTAATGAGGACCTCTGCTGGGATGGCTGGATGAGATTGTTGCTTGTTATGCAACAGTGTTCTCTATCACATGTCTAAGTAATTATGCAATGGTTGCTTCCCTGGAGGCTAAGTGTGTGTGTGTGTCTATGTGTGGACGTTTGCTTTTGTAAAGGCTGTGCTAATTTATACTGGAGGGTTGCTTGATTCTGAAAAGTTTCTATGTGATGCCCACTAATCGATTTCTGGCCATGAAACTTTGTAGACTAGACGGCGACACACACATACACACACACACACACACACACACACACACACACACACACACACACACACACACACACACACACACACACACACACACACACACACACTCACACATAAACCAGTGGAGGTAGAAATTGGAGGAAGGGCTGATTGTAATGCATGGAATGGAATGAGGAATGGTATCAACCACGCGTGAGTCCGTCCTCCACAATGAGCCCGTCCTCTGATTTCTACCTCCACCAGCCTCCACTGACACACACACACACACACACACACACACACACACACACACACACACACACACACACACACACACACACACACACACACACACAGCAGGGCTTGACACAACAACTAATGAACCATATTACAAATGCAAATAAGGCTCATAACTCACAATGCATTGTTAATTAGCAGAGATATTACAGCCAGCTCAGCAGACCCCCTGGCTCAGAGGGGAGGAGGGAGGTTTGCCAAATGTTAATGTTGGAAACATTCTGGAACATCTGGTGGTTCATATTTCATAATGATGATGGAGGTGATAAATGCCAATATTAGTTTGTATCAGTGGATCAATAAACATGGTGGTGATGGGGTGTGTGTGTGTGTGTGTTTGTGTGTATGTATACGTGTATGTGTGTGTGTGTGTATGTGTGTGTGTGAATGTGTATATGTGTGTGTGTGCGCGTGTGTGTCCGTGTGTATGTGTGTATGTGTGTATGTATATGTGTATGTGTGTGTGTGTGTGTGTTTGTGTATATGTATATGTGTATGTGTGTGTGTGTGTGTGTGTGTGTGAATGTGTATATGTGTGTGTGTGCGCGTGTGTGTGTGTGTGTGTGTGTGTGTGTATGTGTGTCTTGGCCCCTCTGTGCACTCTGTTCACACTTAGTTGTTGTGCTGTAGACAGCATAACAACAGCACACATAAGAACAGGAAATGCAGTAAATCCACACATCGTACCAACTGATATATACAGATCCACTCATCCCCCTCTCCGCCTCTCCCCATGCTGTAGGACAAGCTCCTGGAGGAGATGTGGAAGCAGCAGGACAGTCTGGAGGGCCCCCCAGCCTCCCCAGCCCCCTCAGCCCCCCAGGCAAAGGGCTCCAGCCCCCGAGCAGAGAGGCCTGTCTCCCCAGGGGCCAGCGATGGACCGGAGGAGGAGTCCGACCTGACCAAGCCCCTCCTGGAGAGACTGAAGGCCCTGGAGGTAAACTGTCTCTTCTGACCAGTAGAGCAAACCATGATCTGTAACGTCATCTATTCTATAAGATTCACTGGTCTATAGCAGGGTTCTCCTCAAACAATGGAAGAGTGGCGTTGAGCCATGCTGTGAACTTTGTGGCACCACTATGTAAACATTTCAAGGCAGGTTAAACTCTATATGCAGTAACGATAGAGTAACTATCTTTGATCGCCAATGACATCTTAGTAGTTAAAAGCGAAAGTGAAAGCGTTACATGTATGTTGGTTTCCTCAGTGAATTCAGCGTTTTAGCGGTATTTTTTGCGCGTTTTGACAGTGAGTCGGGTTTTGATAATGCAATCCACGGGTGCTCAGTGGCGTAGCACACTAAGGCGCATACCGTACCATCGCAAGGTCCCTGGTTCGATTCCGGCCATCGACATATCCTGCATGTCATCCCTCCTCTCTCACTCATCCTTCTTGTCAATCTCTACTATCTCTATCCCAATAAAGCAGAAATGCCCTAAAAATAAGAAAAGAAAAAGAAAAGATAGCGCAATCCAGTGCCACGCTGTTCAAACATCCAGGGGAGAACCCCGTATGGAGTATGGATGGGCTTGGTCGCTATTTATCTATATTCTAGATAATGATGGTCGATCACAGAATGTATTAACAAGAACATCCTGATCAAATCCCAGTTCTCATGTAATCGAGGAGGAGGCTGGTGGAGGTGGAAATCGGAGGACGGGCTCATTGCAATGCATGGAACGGAGTCAGGAGTGGTGTCAAACACGTGCTGCATCCTATGTAATTGGGAAACATTTTTGTTAGCATGCAAGTAGGACCATGACATCTTTAGTGATGCCATTAGATAAACCGACGCCTGAAATTACATCAATTACCTTGTCTGCCTCTCTAACCCCCCTAATGGGGATTCTCAAGTATCGAGACTCCTAGACTTGCACATCTTTCACGGTGGCTGGCGCTCCTTTTAAATTACACTTGTAATTAAACTTTCGGGCTGAAACTGAGAAACGTATTATGAGTTTTCCGTTCCCGTTTTTTTTTTTAAATGACTTTCTGAGTTTACCGGCCGTGAAGGCACACTCGGGGGGCCTTTCCTGTAATCCTCCGTGAACAATTTACCCGGAGAAACCTCAAATGAGAGGCAGCGGATAAACAAATAAACACAGATATGCACAGAGATATACACACCGTCTTACACACACACACACACACACACACACACACACACACACACACACACACACACACACACACACACAC
>NC_139666.1:5919730-5962230 GCF_951799395.1 Argentina silus
TCTCTCTCTCTCTCTCTCTCTCATCCCTCTCCCTCTCCCTCTCCCTCCCTCTCCCTCTCCCTCTCCCTCTCTCCCTCTCCCTCCCTCTCTCCCTCTCTCTCTCTGTCTCTCTCCCTCTCTCTCTCTCCCTCTCCCTCTCTCTTTCTCTCTCTCTCTCTCTCTCTCTCTCTCTCTCTCATCCCTCTCCCTCTACCCCTCTCCCTCTCTCTCTCCCCCTCTCTCTCTCTCTCTGCCCCTCCTCCTCCTCTTCCAGGTGGCTAACCAGGTGGTTCAAGCCCTCCTCACTCAGAAGGTTGGTCTCTTATCTACTTGAATTTCTTTCGTCAGTCAATATACCAATGATGTCTGAGATTCATGTTCGACTATTAATGCTTCTAGCAAACCTTATAATCATTTAAATGTATGAATAATGCATGAAATAAAGTTGGTTCATAGATTACCAAGTATTGCTTCTACTTTGCCGTGTGTGTTTGTGTGTGTGTGTGTCTGTGTGTGTGTGTGCGTGTGTGAGTGTGTGTGTGTGTGTGTGTGTGTGTGTGTGTGTGTGTGTGTGTGTGATTGTCCAGGACCTTAAGGAGGAGTGTGTGAAGCTGCGGACGCGTGTGTTTGACCTGGAGCAGCAGAACCGGATCCTAAACGTTCTGTTCCAGCAGCGAGTTAAAACATCCTCCAACCCTGTCTCTCAGGTAGGCTATATACAGTACGTACGTACGTGTGTTTGTGTGTGTGTGTGTGTGTGTGTGTGTGTGTGTGCGTATGCGTATGCGTGTGCGTGTGCGTGTGGATGCGTGCGTGTATACGTGCGTGCGTACTGTACGGCCTTCAGTAGTTTCCCCAGACATCTTATTACTTTGTTTCCAGAAGGTTTGATTGGCATGCAGGAAAAGTAGTATCTGTGTTTGTGTTTGTTTGTGTGTGTGTCTGCATGTGTGTGTGTGTGTGTGTGTGTGTGTGTGTGTGTGTGTGTGTGTGTGTGTGAGAGGTTTATAATGACCTAATAGGCGTTAAATATAAAAGGAGATAAACTCCTCACATGAGCGACAACGTAATCAACCCATTGCACAGCCTTCCATTCTCCCTCCAATCAGATGCATAATAAATCTTATGAAAGGTTTTAATGAATACAAGATAATTTAGTAAATGATGATAATTAAAGGAACAATAATTACATATATAATATAATGAACTGTCTGAATGATTAATCACAGTGTTATTAAATATAATTATCTTGGTATTTGTCTTGTTAGAAGTATATAATGACCGTGTTGCTGATCTCAGGTTAGCTACACTATGAACAGGCTAATTCAAAAAACTGAAAAGGGGAACTTGCTCTTAATGATTTACCTGACATGACCCCCCTAGAGGTTTGATTGATTGATTGATTTAAGTGTCATTGCAGCTTCTTTTATAAGACACGAGCCACATTTACAACAAACAAGTGTGTTTTTTCAAACAAGTGTGTTTACTTCTTTGCCATTCCACAACATTCCTCCACACAGAGATCGGCTGGTCCTGCAAGACTGTCAGTGTGGTGGAATGACTCACTGTCGTCACTGGACCCGGTAGTGACATACAGCCTCTCCTCAGCCTTGAGCTCAGACACCACACACACACACACACACACACACACACGCACACACACACACACCGCACGCAGCGATGGACAGATAGAGATACAGAGAGACAGATGGAGGGAAAAGGAAATGGAAAGACGAGAGTGGAAGACTGAGAGTGGAAAAGATAAGAGAGAAATGCAAAGGGTGGAGACTGGAAGAGGAGGGGAGCAGGAGAGGTCAGCGAAGGCAGGCGGAGAGTGGGAGAGTAGGAAGGCATGGAAGGCATGGAAGGCCCAGAATAGCTCCCAACCAAACGATAGAGGGAAGGGAAAACAAAAAGAAGGGGGGATGAGAGGCAAGGCGTGAAAAAGGAAAGGTCAAAAGCGAAATAAAAAAGGAATGTTTCACAACGCCACTGCCATGACAACCATGTTTTATTGTGGCTAAATTGCATTTTGATCGCCCTTATAGAGGCCTCTCCTCCAGCTCTATAATACCAACTGGTGCTATAAGCTGAACATATTAGGTCCAAGATGGTGTCTGCTGTAGAGCACTTTGCACCAGGACCACTGCAGTTCTAATGCCACTGGCTGTGTCTAGATAAGGAGAGAGGTGTGGCCCCTCGGAGCGGGATTACCAGGACAAGGCTGTGGTCTGGGGCCTCGGGACCTTCGTGATGCAGTCGAGTTATTAGTGATGTAGTAGTAGTAGTAGTGATGTTGGAGAGTTAATAGTAGTAGTAGTGATGTTGGAGAGTTAGTAGTGATGTAGTAAAGTTAGTAGTGATGTAGTAGAGTTAATAGTAGTAGTAGTGATGTTGGAGAGTTAGTAGTGATGTAGTAGAGTTAATAGTAGTAGTAGTCATGTAGGAGAGTTAGTAGTAGCAGTAGTGGTGTAGTAGAGTTAGTAGTGATGTAGTAGAGTTAGTAGTAGCAGTAGTCATGTAGGAGAGTTAGTAGTAGCAGTAGTCATGTAGGAGAGTTAGTAGTAGCAGTAGTCATGTAGGAGAGTTAGTAGTGATGTAGTAGAGTTAATAGTAGTAGTAGTCATGTAGGAGAGTTAGTAGTAGCAGTAGTGATGTAGTAGAGTTAGTAGTTAAGAGACCAGACTCTATTATAGCTGAGTATTTCTCTTTGATCTTCCCCAGCTACAGAGACAAGCACAGAGACAAGAACAAAAATAATCTCTATCCCGTGTGTGTGTGTGCGTGCGTGTGTGCGTGCGTGTGTGCGTGTGTGCGTGCGTGTGTGTGATGGTGGGTGGTGGGTGGATAAAACCCTTGTCGTTTTTCAAATTGCCAGACAATATGGATGCAATGATGTATGAATTATTTAAATAGTTTTTTTGTTTTTCACCTTGACTGAAACTTTGCTTTTTGAATATTGAAATTGGTATGCGTTTGAAAGACTTTGATCCCAGAGGTTGTTAGTGAAGTATAACAAGATCTGTCTGACTTCAAAATCCCCTCCAGAAACAGGGGGTGCTAGCCTACTGAGAGGAACCAGTGTGGGTTAGGATGATGAGCAGAGGACTTGGTGTTACCTGCAGGTCTTCTCAGGTCCGGATGCTGCGTAGCACAGGGGAGGCTAGTGGAGGTAGAAATTGGAGGACGGGCTCATTGTAATGCATGGAAAACGGAATAGGGAATGGTATTCTACCTCCACCAGTCTCCCCAGGTGTATAATTATTCATGCATTCATTTGCTGAGACACTGACATCATTAACAATCCCAAACGACAGAAAGAGAACCTTACAGTATAGGCCCTCCATGTGAGAACCTAATTTCCCCTCAGACCAAGAGAGTTAACTAGATTTAACTATATTGAGCCCACTGTGAAGTCTTCTCCTCTGGGACCACATTACTCTGATCCAGACCCAGACCCTCAGGCTTGGCTCGGCTCTTCTCGGCTTGGCTCAGTCTGGTCTGCTGGTCGTTCCAGGCCATCGCTGCCGGTTTCCTTTCCTCTCTGTCTGAGGTGGAAATGAAAAGTGAACAGACTTACAGTCTAATTACAGCACGGCCCGCAAGGCATGGCACTAGGCAATGAAGAGGAAAGAGAGGAGAAGGGGGACGACGGAGGATGAGGAGGAGAGAGGGGAGAGGGGAGAAGGGGATGACAGAGGATGAGGAGGAGAGAGGGGAGAGGCGGATAAAAGAGCATGGAAAGGGAAGGAGGGATAGAGAGAGAAAGGGATGGAGAGGGAGGAAGGTGGAGGGGGGGAGAGACTGTTACTGTGTTACTGTAGCAGACGGGGTAAACAAGGGAGAGAGCCGTTAAAAGAGTCTTCAGTCATAGAAGAGAGGAGGATGAGAGAGAGATGAGAAGGGTGTGTGTGTGTGTGTGTGAGAGAGAGAGAGAGAGAGAGAGAGAGAGAGAGAGAGAGAGAGAGAGAGAGAAAAAAAAGAGGATAGGAGAGAGATGAGAAGGAGGTAAGAGAGAGATGAGAAAGAGGGATCATCACCTTTGCCAGGGCAGTTGAGTGGGTGTCGAGAAGTGTTTTGGCTTATGGTGAAACAGAAAGAAACAGAAAGATCCTCAACTGCTTTTCAATTTCAACATGACTTCAGAAGTGCTTTATTGCCAAGAAATGATAACTGGTTGTGATCAGTGGAGGCTGGTGGAAGTGGAAATTGGGGGACAGGCTCGATGTAATGCCTGGAATGGAATGAGGAATGGTATGAAACACATCCTCCGATTTCTGCCTCCACCAGCCTTCCCTGGTTGTAAATAAATAGAGCTGATCGTAAGGAGCACCGTTTCACACTCCCTGCATGCTCCATTGATTGATAATCATTGATAATCATGAATAATCAATTTCAAACAGAGGTTTCTTCTTCCTTCTTCATGCATACTGTGTCAGCCATGCAGGACAGGACTGGTTTTAAAGACTCTTGTGTCAACAAATCCTGGATGCTTCAATTCCGCTTCTCCTCAGTACAGAAGAACACAGAGACTGAACAGGGATAACACCGTTTCTCTGTGGGATATGACAGGTCCAAACAGTTGAACAGTTGCACTTCAAACTCAATCTGTGCTGTTCTTCCATAACCTATTCCTAAATAAGTGCTTTTTAAACTCATTCATTCACTCTGAGCTATGATGGTCACTCTGTGTAGCCCGCTGAGAGACTTGTTATAGGAAACATCTGTATGAACAACAATCGCTATTCAAATTGTGCATTTCCTCCTGTTACCGTGAATACTTCCTGTAGAGCTGTACTCTAGCCACTTTGAGAGGTACTGTGCACAAGAACACATTAGACCAAAAAAACAGAAAAACAGAATCAACAATCTACATGCTACATAAGGACAAGCTACAGAAGCTGCATAAGGACAAGCTACATTGTAGAGCATTTTAGTTCCATCAGTTTCCACACAATGGTTTGGCAGCGACTTTTGGCTATATTTAGTTAATAGCAAAGCATATCTAATATTGATAATCTGACTCTAATGTAATTATCACTATGTGCAAAGAATTGTTGAGTTTGTGCTGATTTAGTGCAAGAAATGGTCAAATACAATGAATTAAATTAGGCTATAATAATACTCTATACTTATACAAGTATTACAAGGCGAATACTTTATAGAGAAATGTTACATTCTAATAGAGAGAGAGTAGAGAGAGAGAGAGAGAAATAGAGAGATGACCACAGGTCATTCAAAACAATGCTACCACAGGTCATTCAAAACAATGCTACCACAGGTCATTCAAAACAATGCTACCACAGGTCATTCAAAAACAATGCTACCACAGGTCATTCAAAACAATGCTACTCACAACATGATGAGAACCTCAGGAAAAAGAAAGAATCCTGTATCCTTTTGCCCCTCTTATATAGGCTTAAGTATTTACATTAGGAGCTGTTTTGCAAGGAGACCAAGGGAGACCAATCAGAATTCAGTCTGACACTTCAGAGAGCTCATAAGGACAAGCTATAAAATGACATGCTACATAAAGACAAGCTACATAAGCTACATAGGGACAAGCTACATAAGGACAAGCTACATAAGGACAAGCTACATAGGGACAAGCTACATAGGGACAAGCTACATAGGGACAAGCTACATAGGGACAAATAAGGACAAGGTACAGAGGGACAAGCAAACAAGGAAGGCTCAGTAGGCCTACAGTACTGGAGGGAGTCATAGGTAAACAGGGAGGTCTCAGTAGGTCTACAGTACTGGAGGGAGTCATAGGTAAACAGGGAGGTCTCAGTAGGTCTACAGTACTGGAGGGAGTCATAGGTAAACAGGGAGGTCTCAGTACAACGTGTATCACTAGCACTGGCATTTGATTTTCCTCAGAAAGCCTTCCTTCCTTTCTACTCCTTCCTTCCCTCCTACTCTTGGTGCATACTCATAAAAACACCTGCTTAGGTAAATAGATCACATCCAGTCCATGATTACCTCTTCTTAAAGGCCACGGTGGGTTTCAGTCCGACTGTCTCTCTCTCCCATCTGGAGTCATTAAGATGTGTTTTAAATGGGAGTGCACCAGCCGTCTGCTGCTGCGCTGGCCGGAGTGCTCGAATAATAACTGACACACACACACACACACACACACACACACACACACACACACACACACACACACACACACACACACACACACACACACACACACACACACACACACACACACACACACACACACACACACACACACACACACACACACACACACACACACACACACACTGATGCAGAAGAAGAAGAGCTATTCAAAGAGGAAGACAAAAATGGTCTTGGTTCAAGTCCAGGTCATTCATGTTTTTAACACACCCTTTTTTTTTTTTAACGCACTGCAGTGCCCTAGTTAGTATCTGTTTTAATGACCATATTTGGGCAGAAGAAAGCAGCTGATGGATGTTTTTCTGTGGTGTTTTCTGTGGTGCTTTTTTTTTTTTTTGTCTGACTGTTACACAAAATTATAGTTTTTTGCCAAGGCCAATCTTATAATCGTATAAATGCCCAATGCTGTGTTGCAGGGCTCCAAGAGTCCAGGGCTCTTCTACATTTCCAATCAAGGTGATATTAATTTCCATAACTTTCTGAAGATTGGCTCCTTAATTATACACAGAGGCTATACCAGACCTGCGTTTTCTATTCATAAATGAAGCCCACAGCAGTAAGAACACATTAGGGATACTTTGTCTGTTACAGTAGTTCGTATTCCTTTAAAGTACTCCCTCTTTACAGACGAGAAAGTTGCCCTTGACTCGCCGCTCTTAACCGGAGCGTTTTCTTCAACTGTATCAGCTCGTTGAAATCTCACAGAAACTCTTCTAGTCGCAGACGATAATTAGTTCCCAGATTAATCCGCTAAAGAACGTGCGTTCGGTTCTTAGTTTCCCCGCAGCGCATGCGAAATAAAGAACCGAGCGGATCATCATCAAATACCAGGTGAATATCAATGAGTGGACTAGAACCGCGGTGGTCCCCAGCTCCCCGATGTAATTATCCTCTATTCACTTTAATTATAGCTAACAGATGACATGAATGACTTTGAGGGAAGGCTGGCGATGGCAGCGTTTCTGGGGATCAATGCTATTTAGAACGGGGTCACGAAGCTCCAAACTCTTGGCCGTCGTTACGGCCGCTCCTCCTATGGAGGTTGACACAGGGGCCGAATGCTCGCAGCATTTATAACGAGCTTTGACATGGTGATGCTGCATCGTTTAGTCATGTAGTGATTTAAACAACTTTGAGACTGTGAATGGATACACATGGTGGATAGGTGTGTCTGTTGGTGTTGTGCATGCCTCTTTTCTCGTAGTTCTCTACATCTAAAAGCACTTTGAACTGTCAATATATCATCAGGTAGATATCTTCTTTTTACCTGTTTTTAAAATATTGTATGAAATCGTATTTTGCGTATGTTCTGCATGTGTAACCAAGATGTTCAAATAAACTTAAACTCAAACATAAACTCTAGAAGGTACACTTAATAGTCTCTATTTCTACTGGCATAGTCTCTCTCTCTCTCTCTCTCTCTCTCTCTCTCTCTCTCTCTCTCTCTCCCTCTGTCTTTCTCTCTCTCTCTCTCCCTCTGTCTTTCTCTCTCTCTCTGTGTCTCTCTCTCTCTCAATCCCTCTCCTACCTAAAGTAGATTAAAGAATCTTCTGATTCTATTGGGTGATTAGGTCTCATAAGGTCAGTCAGTCAGGACTGAGACTCAAACCAAACACCAATGTTACTTTTCTCTTCTACTCTATTCTACTTGGGAGGTTGTGGCTGCTGGAGGTAGAAATCAGAGAACAAGCTGGAATGGAATGAGGAAGGCATTCCAATGAGCTCGTCCTCCGATTTCTGCCTCTCAGCAGCCTCCCCTGGAGCGCGCCTCCAGGATTCCCTACAGACAGAGGCTGAGTCATAGAGCATCAGCCCGATGATTGATCCAGCCTCCTCACGTTACACCAAACATGGATTACTCATCATCTGACATTTATCATTTATTATGCATGAACTTTTCAAATATGAATGGACCCAGAATCACCAAGAGGGTTGGAGGCTCTGTTGACCCCACATCCTTATGTATCAAGACAGAGGCCAAAGATGGTGAAACATTCAGAGAATTTGTTTCACTTGACCCTGTAGGAAACCATAGAATAACAATGAGAACACATAACTCAATCCATAACTCTGTGTGGCAATCACTATGTAATCAAGACACTCCAGTAGTACCGCTCTGTGTTGCAAACTATGCATGTCCTGTCAAGTTGTCAAGACAAACCAGACTATTACTATGAGCACATAGGGCCAAGTGGAAGACCACATTGTAGAATGATAGAGTGGAATCCCCCTGACCAGTGGCATGGAACATGTTGTCCCTCTCCTCAATCAAGCCCCTGAACGGAGACAAACAGGGATGTATTCAGCATATTGATTCTGAGCGCTGTGTGACACATTTTAATGGAAAGCCACAGGGGGGGGGAGGCAGAGTTAACACAATCTATCCAACACAATGCCTGGCTTTATTGGGATGGACACACAAACATTGACTTGTGGGAGAACAGATAGATACTTCAGAATCATCATCTACTGACCTTATCTGGGAGCGGTTTATTGTGCAGTTTATTCAGTTATCGGTAATTTAATTCATTCATTCTTTTACTGGTTGATTAAAAGTGATATCACCACAACTAAACAAGTGTACAGTAAACATGTTGTCCCCCACAAATGATGTAGCGCCCCTCCTTGTGTGAATTGGTGACAATTAGTCAAATGTATGACTGAAAAGTTACCCGAATGTGTAGTGCTTATTTGATTCATTGTCAGTCTTTATTTTAAGGCATTTTCAAGGATTTGACAGTATTATTTGAAAACTGTAAATTGGCCAAAAAGTGTCTGGGTTGTACAACAGGCTGTAGTTGTGCTGCATAAATGCTGCATCTGTATGGTCCACACAAGTTTTGTCAAAATTGACCCATTGGTGTCTTACAAACGGACACGATCCGATCCATATTCCCCTTCCTGATTTCATCCCCACAGGTCAGGAGCTAAAGCTGTCACTATAGATCTCGCTCAGGGGAGGCTGGTGGAGGTAGACATCGGAGGAAGGGCTCATTGTAATGCATGGAATGGAATGAGGACTTGTATCAAACATGTGCGCTCCATACCATTCCTCATTCCCTCCCATGCATGACAATGAGCCTGTCCTCCGATTTCTACCTCCACCAGCCTCCCGTGAGCGAGCTACTGTGTGTGCTGTGTTCTGTTGGCAGTTGATTTCCCTGTGGTGCCCTCCGTCCTTTAACTACCATATAATTATCTAAAGAGCCAGTAATAATAAAATCTGCTAGATTGATGGACGTATTAATTGCCTGCTGTGATGTCTAGGAGGGCCAGCGTAACGGCAAGGCGGGCGTCCCCGCGGGGCGATGGCCCTCCCTGCTGAGCCTCACCTGTCCCAGGAGCAGCGGCAGCGGCAGCGGCAGTGAAGCCTCCCTCTCCAGCGCCTGTAGCGAGTACTCCAGCGGCTCACACACCTGGGCCGAGGGACGCGGGTCCTCCAGACAGGTAGGTCTACTACAGCAGGGGAGGCTGGTGGAGGTGGAAATCGGAGGACGGGCTCATTGTAATGCACACATGTTTGATACCATTCCTCATTCCGTTCTATGCATTACAATACATACAATACATAAGTCCGTCCTCTGATTTCTACCTCCACCAGCCTCCACCAGTCTACATGGCTAAGACTCAGATGGATTACTTTATCACACAGGTTTCCACAGGTTTGTGTTATTACACATTAATTACACAAGTGGAATAAGGACTTTACCTGATTCTACTTCTGTAATAACACACACAGCTGAACTGTATACCATGTTCTGCTGTATACCATGTTCTTACCTAATTATGTAACAGCATGTTAATACAATCCTGTTACTACAGTAACTACAGTGTTATTATACAGGTATAGGGGCAACTTAATGTAAATGAATGTGTCATGGTACAATGCATCTGGCATGTTGACATGTCAGTGTTATTGCATCTGTTCCTACTAAAATAAACACATAAATAAAATAAAAAAAACACATAAATAAATAAATAAATAAAGTACGCAATCAGTAATCAGAATATGATCAGCCTCTTTGCCAATCAACAACGCGATGACATTATACACTCATCCGTCACTGCTAACCTAATCCTGTCTCTCTCTCCTGTCCCAGAGTGCGTTGTCCCGTGAGAAGCGTATGAGTGCAGGTTCCGTGTCCGGCCACCAGTCGACCCCCCCGGCCCCAGCAGCGGAGCAGCCTGATCTGGGCTGGAAGGAGGGCCACATCCTCAAAGGCCTACGCAGGCTCCAGATGCGCAGCCCCAAGGACCACTCCTCAGTGGCCGCTACGTCGCATTATAAAGACTGTATGACCTCCAATGAAGGGATCTATTCCCTGGGGCTCAAGAGTGACCCCCAGGGGGTGCTAATGGTGCCCAAACTGGCAGTAGGGAAGGCTTTCACGCCAGGGTCAGGGGTCACGACCTTGATCTCCGACTCGGACGACGCAGATGACGATTCTCCCCAGTCGCAAGCAAGGGAGTCAGGTGATCAACCCACTAAAGACACACTCAGTGTAGAAGGAGGGTGTAGTTTTGAGTTGGTAATGAGCCATGTGGACTACAAATCCCAGGAGCAGCCTGTGAAGGGAGAGAGGAGTCCCAGCAACTTCCTGTCACCTGTTAAAGACAACGTCCTGTCAGAGGGTCCGGAGAACCCCGCCCACACCCATGCAGGTGAACGTGGCCACACCCACACAGGTAAACCTGAGAGTACAGACTGTCTGGAGAGAGACAAACCATCAGCTTTCAGACAGTGGAATGACAGAGACACTACTCAGAAGTCAGCAGATCGCAAGTCCAGGCTTGACAGCCTAAGGCATCTCCCAGACAGAGGGACAGGCAGGCAGCTAGAGCCAGGGACTCGAGAGGTGAACTTGCCCCTCCAGCACACTGCAGCTAGGGCCCTGAGCTGGGCCTGTGAGGCCAGGCAGCGCAGCTCCTCCATGGACACCTCTCACTACAGAGACCCACACCTTCCAGCCTCCTCCCAGGGTGGAGCTCGGGCTGGGGCTGGGGCTGGAGCTGAACCCACCTCCACCAAGGACTACCCTCTCCTGGAGGAGGCCCCACCGCGGAGGAGAGCCAAGCCCCTGGCCTGCGACTCCGCCAGGAGGGCCTTCATCCTGCGCAGTAGGAGTGCAGATGGAGGCCCGGCCCCAGGAACTGGACCAGGACCAGAACCAGACCAGGCCAAACAGCTCCACTCCCCCCTGCATCAGAAGCTGATTAAGGGCAACCACAGAGTCAAGGCCCGGTCCAACACCAGCCCTAACCCTGGACACAGCATCGCCAATCCAAAATCCAATATAAACAAGGTTTCTGCTGCAGCAAAGGGATTGGTCGGCCCACATATGGCTGAGAAAGGTGAGTTTACTTTTGGGATTCATAAACAATATACATGAGTTTTATATATATTGTGTGTGTGTGTGTGTGTACCATGTGTATACTGTATATCTGCTGTGTATTTATGTAGTAAAATGTGTGACATGCTCAATGTTTTTTTAACTTGTGTGTGTTTCGTAATGTGTAACTGTTATATTATTGATGCCAATGGCAAAAATCCATCCTAATAATGTTTTATTCTACTCTACCCAGGACCTCCAGAGAGTGCAGGGCCCGGCTTCCCCTCCTCCCCAGTGAAGCAGTCCAAGCAGGCGTTTAAACCACCAGGGCTGAACGATGCCTCCAGGAGTCCATCCAAATCATCTCAGCCAGCCTCCAAACTACCATCCAGGAATGATAGCGGAGCCAAAGGCCCCCCCACCTCCAACCCCAACTCTCCCCTCAAACAGAGACAACCAGGTGACCCCCAGCAGCACTCTGACGGCCCCTCCCATCCCCACTCTGACCTCAGATCCCCCTCCCCCCCGCCCCCCCCAGGCAGAACCATCTCATTGCTGGTACGACCTGGTTATGACCCTTCATCTCAGGCTCCTAAGACTGCGGTCCAACCGCAAACCTCTGTCACGGTCAAGATGACCTCAACTGCAACCACGAACACAAACATCTCCAAACCTCAACCTACATCAGGTCTACAACCTCAGGTCCACAGTAAAACACAAGACAATCGCCCTCACATGGCCCCAAAGATGGGTGCGGAGGTGAAGATGTCGCCTAAACGCGCCCCTGCTAAGGTCTATCACCCATTCTCCAGCCCTGTTCTAGAGGCAAAGGAGACAGACTCTTCCCAATCATCTAAGAACAGGCCTGGGGCCCCACAACCCTCTCATAAGGAGAACAGTGTTCCCTTCATGGTCCAGAACCAGAACCATGGCAGTGGACCTGTAGCCCAGCAGAGTGTAGGTGAAACCCAGACTACAGACCTCCTGCCTCAGACCTCAGCCTGTCTCCTCCATGGCGTGATCAACAACCACCAACACTCCGTCTCCAGAGTAGTGAAGACATGTCTACCTGTCGGTTCAAAACCCACCGACACGACACTGATACAGGGCAACAGTTTTGTAGCTCTGGCGAGGGGACAAGACAAAGGGGAGTCGAACACTGCCACCAAAGCGGTCCAGACGTTTGAGACGTTCAACCACGAGACGTACACGCGTCAGATGATGCATGGCGTGAGCGCTGCCGTCGCGAAGGCCAAGGCCAGGAGGAAGATTGAGATGCGCTGTAGCTCCCTGGACTCTGAGCCGCCTGTGGTGCCCCCTGTGGTGGACAGCGGTATGACGCTGGACTGGGGGTTTGACGAGGAGGGCTGGCTGTTTAAACGCTCCGTCTCCGTCTCCACCCGCCCGCCTCTCAAACCCGTCATGGGCATGAATGGAGCCAAGGCCCGCAGTCAGAGCTTCGGGGCGCGCTACATGGACAGGCCCAACTTTGGAGGTTCGGGAAAGGTCCGGACCCAGATCAAAACCCACTCCGGCAGCTCCCTGAACTCTCTCGGGGACATCTTCCAGGGCAGCATGAGCTGCTCCTCCAGCTACCACTGCCCCATGAACAGATCCCTGGTCAACAACTTCATGATCGAGGAGGGCTTACCTCTGCCAACACACCCGGGAGCTTCAGGTGAGAGGTACAGTCTGAAACACCTGAGGGAAGCAGCCAAGACAGCATCGTCGTTACACCTCCAGGCTGAGACCCAGTCTTCTGGAAGCTTCTGTGAGGTCAGAGAGGAAGTGGAGAGGCAGAACAGCAGCATCACGACCATCGAGGAGAAGGTGATGATGGGGATCGAGGAGAACTTGCAGAAGACCCAGGTGCAGGAGAGGACCCTGGAGACCAAACAGAAGACAGGCCCCTCATTGGCAAACTGGTTCGGTTTCCGGAAGAGCAAGCTGCCTGCCCCGAGTGGGAAGAAGGGAGAGAGTCATCACCCCAAGGGAAAGGAGGAGAAGAAAGAACCAAAGATTGGGTCTCTTCTGGGTGGAAAACAGGCTAAGGACAAGAAGAAGGAGAGGAGGAAGAGTGACAGTCATGGGAAGGACAGGTGAGAGTTGTGTTGTTTCAGAGAAAGGACAGGTGAAAGTTGTGTTGTTTAAGGACAGGTGAGAGTTGTGTTGTTTAAGGACAGGTGAGAGTTGTGTTGTTTAAGGACAGGTGAGAGTTGTGTTGTTTAAGGACAGGTGAGAGTTGTGTTGTTTTAGGACAAGTGAGAGTTGTGTTGTTTTAGCACAAGTGAGAGTTGTATTGTTTTAGGACAAGTGAGAGTTGTATTGTTTTAGGACAAGTGAGAGTTGTGTTGTTGAAGAGAAAGGACAGATGAGAGTTGGGTTGTTTCCATGAATACATTTGTAGTAAATAAATGAAATCTTGATAGCCCGACACAGAGCACAACGATCTTTAAAAAGCAGTAGACAGGCCAAGCCAAGGACATAGGTTAAATTGTATTGCTTTGATAGGAGGCCGGGAACATTTCAAATTAATTCATCATGAATGAAACTTTACTTATTTGGGCACGACTCAACCTTTTCAAACAATCATAAAGAAGATGGTAGACAAGGACAAAGCAGTAACAGTTTGTTAACAAAACAACACTCATTCTTGTCAGGATTGTTCTGCTGGGAAAGCAGTTCATGAGGGGTTTATGAGGGCAAAATAAACTCATTCATCACAAAATAACACTTGAATGTGTGGCATTGGTCATGGTTTAAATGATGGCTTTGCAATATGCCAGAGGCAAAGGTAATTTCATTGAAATAGATTTAAGCTTTAAGATTTAATTTCAGCTTTCAGCTATGACATGAAACAAATCAGATCCACCGCTACACTCTATCCTCTGAGAGGTATTCAGCTGTCCTCTGGGAGTCATAGCTCATCCCAGGACAGAGCTCCGAGCCATCAGCCCAGCCCGCCTGGTCACACAGATCTCATATCTGGTTTGTGGAAGTGATTGACTGGTTGAGATAGCCCAGACCATCCTTATCTCCAGCCTTTAGAGACCTTTATCACTGTCTAAGCCCTCCGAGCAGCTCAGAGCCGTATCCGAGAGGAGAGGTAGGAGGGGTCATATGCAGTATCAACTAGGAACACCCACGGCATGTTAAGGGGATATGAGAGACTCTCACAGATTATAGTGGTGTCTCACACACTTACACACACACCAACACACACACACACACACACACACACACACACACACACAAACACTCACACACACACAAACACTCACATACACACACAAACACTCACATACACACAGAAACACTCACATGCACACACAAACACTCACATACGCATGCACACAATCACGTATGCACAGACGCAGACACACACACACACACAAACACTCACTCTCACGTATGCACAGACACAGACACACACACACACACACACATACACATGCACGCACGCACGCACACACACACACACACACACACACACACACACACACACACACACACACACACACACACACACACAGTACACACAGTAAGGTTATAGTGGTCGGTCAGTGTATAAAAATGTTTTCTTTCTTCCAGCTCTGCGGGGAGACGTAGCTCCCATGATGCAGTGCTCCTGTGTATCTCCATGCCGTCCCCTGGAGGACCAATCAGCAGCCAGATACAAGGACACAGTCATGTCAGTGGGGAGGTGAAGGTAAAGTCAATTATGAACCAACATGAGAAGCAAGATTGTTATCAGTTTATGGTACATTTCATTTAGATATCTGTCAATGCTACAACTGAATTTTCCTGTGTCTAATTCAATTGACCAAATTGACCGGAAATTAAAAGAAATGACCCGGACAGACCATAACTCTTTCATGTATCACTCACTGTAAAGTCTGTAAAGTCTCTGAATGAGATAGATAAGTGATACTGTATGTTGTAAAATGTCATATTTAGACGATGTCTCTCTGTCAATTTAAACCTGCCAGAAGCCTAGATAATTTGTGTCGGAGAGGGGAGGCTGGTAGAGGTAGAAATTGGAGGACGGGCTCATTGTAATGCATGGAATGGAATGAGGAATGGTGTCAAACACGCATATCCACCAGGCACCTGGGCTGTGATCCTGAATGTGTTTGATACCATTCCTCATTCCATTCCATGCATTACAATGAGCCCGTCCTCCGATTTCTACCTCCACCAGCCTCCCCTGGTGTAGGAACATGTGTGGTTGTATCCTTTTCCAAGAGGAGCTGCGGCCGTGATACACTACAAGATACTATGATACAACTAAGATTCCTAGACGATCAAAGTTAGCCCTTTAAACCAATAATAACCCGGAGTAAAGTTTCATCAGTTTAATCCCAAGATGCATCCGCTGATTACTCACAGAATGAGTCACGTAACTCCCCAACGCACTCCCATGAAAACACAACCCCACCCCAAGAGATTAGACTTGTAGCAGGAAAGATGCAATATAGCGACCAGAACACAGCATCTTGCTCTGTGAGTGTGTCAGATAGCGGTATCCACCAGTGAAGCTGTACTCCCCGATGTCGTCTCGTGGGTGGGGAGTGTTCCTCAGAGCCTTGATAAACCTTCAGATGAACATACTCAAACCTACTAAGTTTGTTGTGTCGTGTACTCTTCTTCTGCAATAACACACCGTACTTGTACGATGAAACTAGGCCTTTCAATACACAGTTCACACACACTCTGCACACAATCTATCAGCCAGTGTCACTTCTACAGGGGAACCGCGCTGACCTTGCCAGGTATGGCCGAACCAATGGAGAGATGTGAGAGTGAGAGAGAGAGAGAGAGTGAAACGGAATGGAGGGAGAGTGACGGAATGGAACGAGAGATTAGTTGAAAGAAGAGTGTGAGAGGAATGGAATGTGTTGGACCTGAGGAGAGATGTGCCAAAGTGGATTGATATGTACTATATTGGCGGAAGCAAGGTGAGAGACTGATCAGGAGTGAGTGGGAGGCAGAGAGAGAGAGAGAGAGAGAGAGAGAGAGAGAGGGGGAGAGAGAGGGAGAGAGAGAGAGAGAGAGAGAGGGAGAGAGAGAGAGAGAGAGGGAGAGAGAGAGAGAGGGAGAGGGAGAGGGAGAGAGAGAGAGAGAGGGGGAGAGAGAGAGAGAGAGAGAGAGGGAGAGAGAGAGAGAGAGAGAGAGAGAGAGAGAGAGAGAGAGAGAGAGAGAGAGAGGGAGAGAGACTCAGTAGGTAATGTGTTGTGTTACAACTCAGTGCTCGTTCGTGAGCTTTGGATCCATGAACGCACACGGTACACAGGGAACAACGTGATAAACACACACACACGAGGTACACACATAGTTCACATGCACACACACACACACATGGTATACACATGGTACACACACACACACACACACACACACACTCACACACACACACAAAGAGAGAAAGAAAAAACAAATTGAAATTGCTTGAACGCATGTTCACAGGCAGCCTCTGAGTGTGCAGATGTCATTCAGATAAATACTGTTTACCTGTTCCACGCATATGGCAGATTATCACATAGTCTAGACAGCTGAAGGTCAATTGAATTAGGGTTTATATAATCCTGCTCCAGAGTTAACAACAAACCTGACCTCCGTTGCTCAGTTATATTTGGAGGGTTGGCAATGAAAAAGCATTCATGGATTCTTTCAGTCTTTGAATGAAAAATACAGTACCTATGTTCTATGTCCTGGGCCTACCATCATGCATTCAGACCATAATGATAGATTTCAAGATATTTCTTGACAATAACCTAGCCCACTTGAGTCCCCACTCTAACATTACTTTTATCTTTCAAACAGACAAAGACTCTGACGAAATGGTTCTCTCTCTTTTTCTCTCTCTCGCTCTCTTACACTAGAAAGATAGTTTCAGCATTCACACATCATTGTTTGCATCACACTGTTATATAACATCACTTTCTGATGTTATATCCCCAAGAGAACGACTGTATTTTTCAAAGACAATGAAGAAACTGGATTTCTTTTCAATGAGAGGGCTACTGCATGCCAACATATGGACAGACAACTACATTCTTCTTCTTCTTCTTCTTCTTCTTCTTTTTGTTCCTCTTCTTCTTCTTCTTCTTCTTTTTGTTCCTCTTCTTCTGCTTCTTCTTGTTCCTCTTCTTCTTCTTCTTCTTCTTCTTCTTCTTCTTCTTCTTATTATTATTGTTGTTATTATTATCGTCATTTGATTTATAATTATTTATTTTCCATGCTGTTTTAACATGACAATTGCATGCTCTTTGTATTCCCTCAGAGAACTGTAATGATCTAATGAGGGAGGTACTGTAGATTGCAGCATCCAAAACTAATTATTGCTTTATTCTTCTCTTATAAAACATTATTTTCTCACGTACTAATATAACCTTTTCGTTCTAGGTTACAACATCTGAACACATGGACAGAAAACAACAAAATTGATATTATGTGTTCTTAGAATAATTCTCAAATCAGTAAAATCAGGATGTATGTCAGCTTTTAACCTCTTAAGATCTATGCCCTATTTGACTAATTTCCACCTAAAAAACATGTTCTACACTGCTTATAACATTAGAAATATGATAATCAGATGCAAAAGCAGGATACCATTTGATAGGTAACACCTTGAAGTTTGTGTGGATATGCTCAGATTATTGTTCAGAATAACGTACTACACATGACAAGGAGACAAAGTGCAAATAAAATATCCGAAATGCATTTTTTCATTTTCAAAGTCATCTTCCACAGAACATTGACAAGTCTACTATAGGCCACAAGAGCTGAAAACACTTCATAGTGTCTCAGCAACTTGTCAATAACATGTGGGCAAAATAATTGTTATATATATAATGTTATACAGCTTTTTGTGAGTGGTTCCCTTTAAACCTCTCTAGGTTTCCCGAAATCTCTCCAAAGTGTTCAAATGCTTCACTTTCTTTTAGAACCATCGCAATGTGCAAAGAACATCATAAAATCAATAAAACCTATCAATCCACCCAACTGTAGAAAATGGTGGATGACTATCAAACAACAACAACACATACATCAACTGTATACAATAAAGCACAGTAATATGAACAATAATCTCCTTTACACCTCCTGGTTGGAAGTCACACCCTCCCTCTCATTGGCTACTAGCCTGTCTGGTTTTCCACAGCCTGTAGCGTCATTGTGTGGCTGCAACACAGAGAACATCGTATCCAGCGCTCTTTCGATGTCCTTTTTGCGCATTGTGCTCACACACTCAATCTTTGCCTGATCACAGCAAACTATACTACCTATCTTTATAACAACCTAACAAATAGCGACATGCCATACATATGATGTCTGATCAAACACAGAGACCTGTACGATGACTGTTATGACATGTTTGTGGTTTGACAAAATGAAACGCAAAATCAACATCTCGGCACGTTGGGCTGTAGATTCACTTGACTGTTCATAGAAAATGACACTGACCTGCTACTTAGAACCAATAGACTGTCCTGTTTGAACCAGTACCAAATATGTGTATGTTCTGACGGGAGCGTCCATCTTCTTTCACTTCGCAACATGAAGCTCTGCCCATGAATGTATGTCATTTGTGGCGTCACCGAAACAAAGATATTATGGCATCTTTCGAAGCCCAAGACCCGCACCTTTCCTGTGGTACACGGCATTCGTCTATGCAGATTACTGTGTTACGACTAACTGATCAGACGTCTAAACATATCAAATGAAGGCAGAGATATCGGGCAGCTTAAGCTTCTTTGAAACTCCCCCTGTTCTGTATGTGTTCTTTTAATAACATGATCTTCTCACATTCTTGTCTTCATCCAGAGGATGTACCGGAGGAGCGAGGGGGAGAACGGAGCAGCTCAGAAGAGCCTCAACCAGGACCACGTCATAGGTGAGGGGGGGGCCGCCGCACGTTACGTTCTTCCCCACGGAAAACAATGAAGTTATTCCATTCTATTCTGCTCTACTTCTGTTATCACGTTGAGCACTTCTCCCACCGGTCCAGCCCATTGGAGACTGATTAAACAGTACTGTCTGTCCTCTATCCATATGGTTGGTTCTGTTCTGGTGTCAGGTGATCGGACCCCCCTCCGGGCTCTGGTGCTGTCAGGGCAGCAGACCTTTATGACTGGAGCTGGACAGGAAACAGGAAGCTGTCATGGGGTTATTACAGGAACCCCCCGAGCGGCAGTTACCTCTCAGACTGGGAGTTAGTCAGGCGTTGTTACTGTAACTATGGCAGACTTCTCTCTGTGACCTCCGACCTCTCCTGTGGGGGTGTCAGTTACACATGTGAACCAGAGAGGAAGAGAGGGAACGGCTGGTGAAAGAGAGGAAGAGAGGAAGAGAAGGGAACGGCTGGTGAAAGAGAGGAAGAGAGGAAGAGAGGGAAGGGCTGTTGAAAGAGCGAGGTAGTGTGGAAAAGCAGTGCTGTGATCGAACATGACATCTTCTCTGCTGGTGTTAGTCTTCCTCTACTGGGCTTCTGAGGGCAATACTCAGAAGCCCAGTCAATCTCTCTCTCTCTCTCTCTCTCCCTCTCTCTCTCTCTCTCTCTCTCTCTCTCTCTCTCTCTCACACACTCTCTCTCTCTCTCTCTCTCTCTCACACTCTCTCTCTCTCTCACACTCTCTCTCTCACATTCTCTCTCTCTCTCTCTCTCACACTCTCTCTCTCCCCCCCCTTTCTCTCATCAAATAGCTTGTCTACCATTGAGCCAAGAGGACATCCTCAAGGTCTGAGGGCGACACACAATTAACATGTCTGAGACAGGGCTACCTCATCACGAGAGACATGGTTCTAAATCAGCCCTGCTACACAGAGTCAGCTAGGATGTATGGCTGTATTAGCGTAGCCTACCCTGCAGAGCCAGACATCGGATTCACATCATCTCTCTGTGGTTTAATCACCGCCACGACATTTCAGCTCTCTGCCAACCAAGCACATTTGTCTGCGTCAGCTATGAATTAATTAATTCACTCATAAAGATCTTTGGTCGACCGCAGTGGTCTTCAAACCTTGACTCATAAAGATCTTTGGTTGACTGCAGTGGTCTTCAAACCTTGACTCATAAAGCTCTATGGTCTGCTGGGTGGACTTGAACCTCGACTCTTAAAGATCTGTGGTTGACTGTGGTGGTCTTCAAGCTGTCCAAGCTAAGGACTTGATGCTCTATAATACCGAAGCACCCGGGTAGGCTGGTGGAGGTAGACATCGGTGGACGGGTTCATTGTAATGCATGGTATGGAATGAGGAGTGGAATGCGTTTGATGTTTAGTTTTGTTGATGCTGCACACTTTGTATTAGCTTAGTGGAATCGTAAAAAAACAATAGTGTTTTTGTTACGATAGACGATTTATTTCCTTTTATTTTTCACTGAGTCTTAAAAAGTTGAGGAGATGAGAAGAGAAACTGTGTTTATGTGTTGTAGTTGTGCAGCAAAGTAGGGAGAAGATGTTGAGAAAAAAGTCTATATTTCTCAGGCAATGATGGGCATGATTAGTGCAGTTGCAATATCTTGAATTCTAATTATGCCACTTAAAGCTTAGCGGAATCTTCAAACAGATGGTGTTTTGTTACGATAGAATATGTATGATCTGAGAGAAATCATGTGTTTCTCATGAACAAAAACCACAACTGTGCACCTTCTCACTGTGGAGCCATAAGAATAAATCCATGACTATGCAGCTGACCTTGTGTGGGTTAGCTGTTGTAGCTGTTGTTGTTGTTGTTAATCCTTCAGTGCTGCTTGGGCTGTTTGTAACCTTTTGAACTGTTGGTTAGTCAGCTCTAGCAGACCACTGAGAATGCATGACCAACACAATGCGTCATTCTAAGTCAGGGGAGGCTGGTGGCTGGCGGAGGCAGGCGTGTTGTAATGCATGGAATGGAATTCGGAATGGTATCAAATACATTCCTCATTCTGTTCCATGCATTACAATGAGCCCGTCCTCTGAGTTCTACCTCCACCAGAGTCCACTGATTAGGACATATAGCCTGTGATTCATGCGGGCAATGTAGAGGAGATCAGACCAGGGTCATATTAACAGGCAGCACCACGGGCTTGACGAGGGGCAATCAACGGTCCATCTCACCCTGCCTCTCAATGCCAGCCAGAGTCACAGAGGTCCTTGTTAAGGTATGGTTTAATACCACACGCACACACACACACACGCACACACACGCACACACACACACACACACACACACACACACACACACACACACACACACACACACACACACACACACACACACACACACGTGTCAGAGGCAGTGTCACAGAGGTCCTTGTTATGTTGCAGCATAAGACCAACAGATCAATATCCTCAGTGATGTGGATCTAGCTCCAGCCTTTCATTACTCTCCCCTCGCTCTCTGTGTGACAGGGAGAAAGAACTGCTCCTTCCACCGCTACTCTCCTCATTTAGGTTTCTGCCAGAGTTGTCCCCCCACAGCTTAAAACTGACCCCGGAATCTCACCGGTTCATTCCGGTTATGCTATAATGAAGTCTAAAACACACTGTGTTATCCTGTGTCATGAGACGTGGAAGCTAGCTCTGATAAGTGTTGTTGGCCTGCTGTCCGTGTGCTAATAGTCGCTAGCGTCCATCCTCTGTCACCACGACAACAACGGGAGACCAGGAGAGGCTAGTGGAGGTAGACATCGGAGGACGGAGCTCGTTGTAATGTATGGACCAGAATGAGGAATGGTATCAAACATATTCCGTTCCATGCATTACAATGAGCTCCGTCCTCCGATGTCTACCTCCACTCGCCTCCCCTGGTGTACCGTATATGGAGGCTAGTCAGCTAATTGCCATTAGCGTCGTCAATTGTCAGTCAGCCCACCTGTTTCCCTGACAAGCCGCTCTCTGGCTCGGCGAAGAGAGAGAACATCCAGGGCGTTTATTGGCTGTTGATAAAGAGGTCTGCTGGGAATATGTTAGGAAGCGCTTCAGCGTGACGGAGAGACAAGGATCTGTGATGGGGTTACATCCAAGATATCTCTTTCTGTTTCTCGTTTTCTTTTTCTCCTCTCTCTCTCTCTCTCTCTCTCTCTCTCTCTCTCTCTCTCTCTCTCTCTCTCTCTCTCTCTCTCCCTATGTATCTCTCTCTCTCTGTTGCTTTCTCTCTCTCTCTTGCTCTCTCTCTGTTGCTTTCTCTCTCTCTCTCTCTCTGGGGGGTGGTATACTTCTGACAGTGGAGGCCGGCGGAGGTAGAAATCGGAGGACGGGCTAATTTTTATGCATTTGAACGGAATGAGGAACAGAATCCAACTGAGGCCGTCCTCCACCAGGCTCCCCTGACTTCAGATACGCTGCAGGCTTCATCCTTTCACTGAGGAAGAGGAGGGAGAGGAACCGATAGATTGAAACTTTGTTTTCCTTTTAGGAGTCTTAAAAAAAGTTGAAATGAGATGAGAAACTGTGTGTAGTTGTGTAGAGAAGAGTAGGGAGTAGTAATGTTGATAAATAGTATGCGAATGAATGTTTCCCAGGCAACGATGGGCATGATTAATCAAAGTGCAATTGCAATATCTTGAATGTTAATTATGCCACTTAAACACAAATGATGCTTAAGCCAGTGTGATTGATAGCTACAATGTGTTTTATTATTATTATTTCATGCCCGACGCCGGGCTGGTGGGGTTATTAAAACAGCTTTTTTATCTCACAACCCCTCGGTCTCCATGGTGAACTAGCATCTTCCTCCCCATGCTGTTTCCCACCATGATCTTGGTTCAACTCTCTCTCTCCCCCCCCCCTCTCTCCCCCCCCTCTCTCTCTC
Source organism: Argentina silus (assembly GCF_951799395.1). Taxonomy (NCBI): domain Eukaryota; kingdom Metazoa; phylum Chordata; class Actinopteri; order Argentiniformes; family Argentinidae; genus Argentina; species Argentina silus. Next base: position 5,942,983 of record NC_139666.1, read on the forward strand.
CCCTCTCTCTCTCCCCTGTCCCTCTCTCTCCCCTGTCCCCCTCTCTCTCTCTCTCTCTCTCTTCCCTCTCTCTCTCTCTCTCTCTCTCTCTCTTCCCTCTCTCTCTCTCTCTCTCTCTCTCTCTCTTCCCTCTCTCTCTCCCCTGTCCCCCTCTCTCTCTCCCCTCTCTCTCTCCCCCTGTCCCTCTCTCTCTCCTGTCCCCCCCCCTCTCTCTCTTCCCTCTCTCTCTCCCCTGTCCCCCTCTCTCTCCCTCCCCCCCTCTCTCTCTCCTGTCCCCCCCCCCTCTCTCTCTTCCCTTTCTCTCTCCCCTGTCCCTCTCTCTCTCTCTATCTTTCTCCCCCCCTCTCTCTGTCTTCACCCTGATCCCTCTCTCTGTGAGTGAAGGATGGGGTCTCTCTGGTGGTATCATGCTGTAATTAGCAATGCTATCGTTCCCCATCATCACATTCTCATCTCATGTAATTGGATTGTATGAACTCCCATCCATCTGTCTACCTCTGGAAGGGCCGCCTCCCAATACTCTAACCTGGCTTCCTCTCCACTCCTCGTCTCCTCTCCTCTAAGTCTTCCTCTGTCTCCTCTTCTCTGGATTGATCTGATTAGACCGGACCTCTCTGTGAATGTGCTCTCCACGAGTCATTCAGATTAATGTGGATGAAGGGAAGGAGGGGAGGAGAGGAGAGGAGAGGAGAGGAGAGGAAAAGAGATGAGAGGACAAGAGGAGGAGGAGTGGAGAGGAGAATAGAGGAGAGGAGAGGAGAGGAGAGGAGAGGAGAGGAGGAGTGGAGAGGAGGAGAGGAGAGAAGGGAGAGGAGAGGAGAGGAAGGCCGCTCTAGACCATTGAGACACAGCCGTGAAATAACCCCAACCATCTGTCATATTATCGCTACGAAACGCTCACCCGGCAGAGTGTGAGGGTTCGCAGCTGGCTCCCTCCCTCCCTCCCTCCCTCCCTCCCTCCCTCCCTCCCACCCAACATAATGACACTGTACAGGGAGTGACAGGGGACACGATGCAAACAGACACCCACACAATCACATTAGACGGCGCTGGGGAGGAAATCTGGAAGATATGAGAGAGATTACATTCAGTAATGCTGCCCTCTGCGACTGCAGTTCATGTTGTTGTGGGAGAGAGACGTACTCCCCCAAGTTATTATGCTGTTGTTCTCTGAGTTGTGATCTGATTAAGACATGAGGAGGCTCGCTGGGGTTCTTATCACACACACACACACACACACACGCGTGCCTGCGCGCTCGCCGCACGCACACACTCCACGCACGCACGCACGCATGCACGCACAAACACACACAGACACACAGACACACACACACACACAGGACATAAATAGGACATAAATATATTTAAGTTATTCACAGGACATAAATAGCTTATTCACAGGACATAAATAGCTGTTACAGTACACAGCTGCTCACTGATAGATGTGATCAGATGAAAGGAGTGATGAGTGTAGTTCTCATTATTAGAGGCCATCCATAACAGACACTATCAGAGAACACTAACCCAGACAGGCAAGGCCAGAGGAGACAGGGCTGTCTGTCCTACCTCAGGGTTCAGCCATGGACAACAGTATTCTGGTCTCTCATATTCTGATACCTCTACCTGTCTTTTCCATCCTGTCTTCTCCTTCTCCTCCTCCCTCCCTCCCTCCCTCTCTTCCTCCGTCTCCTACTCACTCGCTCCCTCCCTGCCTCCCTCCCCCCCCCCCCCCCACTACCATCACCCTGTCATCTTTTTCTCCTCTCTCCCTCCCTCATCTCCCTCCCTGCCTCCCTCTGTCCCTCCTCTCCCTCCTTGCCTCCCTCTCTCTCTCCCTCCTCTGGTGGACATCAGTATTCTAGTCTTTCGCTGATACCTCTTCAACCTCTCATGTGTTCTGCTATGCAAATGATTGACACACACCATCAAACTGTCAACACACCCGACTGCAGATTGCAGATGGGTTGGTAGGCAACAGGTTGCCATGGTTATTGTTAGGTTGTTGATACGCAACAGGGTTACTGTTGTTATCATTCCTTCTGTGACGTGTCCTGAATCTAACTCCTGCTGATCCATCCCTCCTTCATCTCCTCTCCCTCCATCCCTGCCCCCTCCCTCCCTCCTCTCCTCAGTCTGCACCCCAGGCTCTGGCTGCACCATGAGAACGTTGGACAGCGGCATCGGAACCTTCCATCTCCCCGCTTCCTCCTCCTCCTCCTCTTTCTTCTCCTCCATCTTCCACCTCCTCCCCAAGTCCACCTCTGCCCCGGACCGCTCCCTCCCCCTCTCTTCCCCCTTTTCCCCCCTCTCCCCCGTCAGCCTCCCCAGTTCCTCCAAGGACCACATGTCTCCCTCCCCTTTACCCCGGTGGAGAGTACCATCCGGCGCCGTGACTGACAGACCCCTCAGCCACTCGTCCGACACCACTGTGACCCTTGTCCAATCAGAGCCCTACTCTCCCGTGGCCTTCTTCCAACCCGTCCAATCCCTGTGTGATCCTGTTGTGACGTGTGCCAGTGTGTGTGACACCCACAGCAGGCTCCCTAGACGGTCATCAGGTAAAGACTAAAGGTTGCAATTGGGTGTTTCTGCACTATATACATTACCTGGTAACTACTGAGTAATTACACAGTAATAACATATTTAACTAACAACTTTATAAAACCCCAGAGCGGGAACATTAGTTTTTCATCCGGCAACAGCCACAGACAGCACAGAAGTATACATCATAACACTATATCAGGGGATATGGTGAAGCCAGTCATATGAGTCAATACCAATCATAAAAGGTGTTACCAATATTTCAAAAGCCCTGAAATATGATTGAAGTATGATTAAAGTGTGATAACTTTTAATAACTTTAAATATTTAATTAAAGTATACCTGATGACATCAATAGCCTGTTGCGTTGGTACTTCTACTCTTCACAGCACTGAGGTGCCAGAAGACTGAAACTCGTCTCAACTCGTATGGAAGTATATTCCTGTGAGGCCGCTCAGACCCGGCTATTACAACCACTAAAGCCTGCATCAAGGCTCACTACCACCTAGGCGCTACCAGAGCAGCATGCTAATGATAGCCTGGGCATAGACACTGCCAGGAAAAAGTGCTACCAGAGCAGCATGCTAATGATAGCCTGGGCATAGACACTGCCAGGGAAAAGTGCTACCAGAGTAGCATGCTGATGATAGCCTGGGCATAGACACTACCAGGGAAAAAACGCTACTAGATTAGCATGCTAATTATAGCGTGGTCATAGCCTAGCATACAGTAGACACTGCCAAAAAAAATGGCAGTGACAATTAAGCTGTCAGAGGGGCTAGATGGATTCCAAATTGGAGAGGGTTTTTAAAGCAACATGTAACAATGGCACTGATTGGAATTCATACATCATTTGGTCAGTCAGCTATTAAACAGCTATTAAACAGCTATTATATAATATGTGTTTTATTATTATCATTGGCCCGAGTCCAGCCCACTGCAACTAAGAAAAAAAAACGATTCTACTTCATACTCTGCAACTGAGAACAATTATTCTACGGTGTTCTCTGCAGTGTGAGAGTTGTGGTGTTGTCAATTGGAAAACAACAAACATGTTGGCAATATTCACCGCTGTTCATATGCATTATTATGAGTGTACCAGACTGCTCAAGGTGACTGTCTAGGCAACATCAGCAGTGAGTCTTTCTCACATTGTTTCTTTAGGAGGCCTGGAACCAAAGAGACTGAGCCATATCAAGACAAAGACGGGTCCTTCTCAGAACCAACAGAAAGACCAGTCCAGACTGCAGCTGGCTAACTGTAAGAAACAATATTCTTTTTTGTGTATGTATGTGTGTGTGTACAGTGTGTGTGTGTGTGTGTGTGTGTGTGTGTGTGTGTGTGTGTGTGTGTGTGTGTGTGTGTGTGTGTGTGTGTGTGTGTGCAGTGTGTATATGTGTGTCTCCTTAGTGGATATTATCATATAATCACCTAAGCCTTCTGTTCACCCTCTATTTTGTTTTTCTATTTCTCTTATTATAAGTATTATTATACGTCTCTTCGTGGGTTTCCAAAAGTGCTAAACAATGACCTGTATTATTATTGTCATTATTTTTTAAATTAGTATGGATATATCACTGAAAAGTGCTGGCTCTTTTCATTAGCATGCTAATCTGGTAGCGCGTTTCTCTGGCTCAGTCAATGGAATATGAAGTATATACCTTGGCCTGAAAAGGTGTTCGTCCCTGTGCACAATATTAAAATGTAGTTATCTCAGAGCTTGATATTTAAGTACAATCAATTGTTGTTTTTCCCCCACTGATCTACACATCCTAAAAAATGTCAATCATTTATTAAAAATGAAAAACAGAGAAGACCTGTGTGAAAAAGTATTTATCCCCTTTGCTGTGGCTCTCCTGAAATGAGCTCAAATGCAAACATGTCTTCAAGTTACTCAATAAGTTAAGATAAGTCCATCTGAGGGCACAGATAATAGTTTGTGTGATTTTGGAATGAATATACTGTATGTGTCTTAGTAGGGTCCTTAATTTGTGTATGTATCAATTACTTACTGTGTTGATTAGGCTGCCACTACCAACTCAGCAAATTTCTAAATGTTCTCTTGATCTTGGCAAATTTCCCAGTCCCTGTCAGTGACAAGCATACCCACAACATGACACAGCTACCACTTTTCTTCACACGGGATGTGAAAACAGTGATGCATGTGCTTGATTCACACTTAACTAAACACTTTTTTCTGTATCACTTCACTTCATTGTTGCACAGTTGTGGGTTTGAAATATACTTTTTTCATGAGGTTATAAAGACCAATTTTGTAGAGTGACTGGAATGATGTCCCATCGACTGTGCTTTTCCCTCTCAGCCTTTTAAATGAGAACAGTAGATTTGTTTTTAAGTCTACCCAGGCCTCAGGGTAGCATTCCTGAGCAGTTATGTTCTTTCTCCATTTGTTCAGTTTGAAATAACCTGATCAGCAGAGTGTGTAATTAATTCCTACTCAAATGATGGACCCCGCAAAGACACGGTTAGATATTTAGTTTGAACTATTATCATTGCACTCAATGGACTCAATTCAACATATTGAGTAAATTGTTGAACAAATGTTTGCAATTGAGCTCATTTCAGGAAAGCCACAGCAAGGGGGATAAATACTTTTTCACACAGGTCTTCTCTGTTTTTCATTTTGAATAAACGATTGAATGATAGAATGTTTCTTCGAAAGTGTCCAGTAGGCTGTGTAGATCAGCGGGGAAAAAAATCCCTATTTTTATATATAGTATTGATATATATTAGTGATCGTGTTCATTATTCAAAGTAATTGAATGTCAGGGTCCAGACAGCTAGAGACCAAATTACACACCAGTACATCTATAAAATATGTACTAGCGTACCCCCACATCCATTAATATGTGCTAATGTAGAGTACCCCCACATCCATTAATATGTGCTAACATAGAGTACCCCCACATCCATTTCTATGTGCTAACATAGAGTACCCCCACATCCATTAATATTTACTAGCGTACCCCCACATCCATTACTATGTGCTAGTGTACCCCCACATCCATTACTATGTGCTAGCGTACCCCCACATCCATTACTATGTGCTAGTGTACCCCCACATCCATTACTATGTGCTGGCGTACCCCCACATCCATTAGCTAGTGCAACCTCAGGCATCATGTGTGGTATTAAGAGGCTCTGCCGTCTGCAACCATCACATCTCTTAATGAAACAGGATGTTTCTTTTCCAATGAATAAGCACTAGACTGAACACACCCTGCGAGACCCTGAGTCTATGTAGCTCAGAGTTGAAAACCACTTAAATGTAGAGAACTATTAAAGTTGTATTTGAATGATGTTTTCTCCTTTTACTTTACCGCTCTCTGATTGGTCATTAGTGAGAGAGAGAGGAAGCGAGGCTTTTCAAAGGGGGAAGTGTCAACAACTCAACTCTGATGCTGCCCACGGTTTCAACCTTAGCACAGGGTTCAAATTACAGGCGGCTTGGCACCCCCACAACAAACCAGCCCCCCCCCCCAGAATAATTGAAATATCAATGTGTTGTGTGTCCCCCGAGAAGTATCAAAATAATATTCACTGGGCATCCCCATGAGTCAATGTGAAATTGGCTAGCCCATTTATTTTTATTTTTTAAAATCTCAGTTCTGTTGTTTAGCCCAAGGATTGCTGGAATTGGGTTTTGATATAGGAGATTTATAAGAATGTTTCAGGAGATTTATGAGGTATCAGAGGGGGGGACGGACAGAGCGAAGGTATTTTCTAATATATGTCACCATACTGTTCCATCTGTCCTTAGAATTCCGGGGTTTGTTTGCCTCAAACAATTATACATTACATTCTATTTGAACATTCTATTTGAACATTCCATCTATTCTATCACTTATCTCTGTGATCAGGGAGGGGGGCCACTGTGCTACTCTGAACGCAATAAGGGACTTGTATCATCTTTGTTTTCTTTTTTTGTAAACAGTTGAGTACTCTGATATCACACTGTTGGGTGAGATTGGATGAAACACATAAAAGGAGGTTTTCACTTCTCTCTGATCGCCAGGGAACCTTAACTTGAAGCCTCCCACAACAAGACTCAAATAGAAACTAAACCAGGGGAGGCTGGGTGGAGGTAGAAATCGGAGGATGGGGCTCACTGTAACGCATGGAACGGAATGAGGAATGGTGTCAAACGTGTTGTTTTCTAATCTACACTGTACATGTTTGGGTCACTTATCGATGTTTTTTTACTGAATCATCCACTGTTTTCTGTTTGTTCTACATCACAAAACCTCTTTCTATTTGTATTCTATCTTTCCATGCTGGAAATGCATGCATGCTATATGCTCACACATATATCTCCTGTCCCATCACTTTGTTACAGTCCTGTATAACTCACACACCTTGGAACAACGCTGAGTAGCTTTGACTGTGCAGCAGCGTGGTGAAGGCCAGCCTTCATCAGCATCAGACCAAGTAAACCTGAAGGCTGCTGTGTGTGTGTGTGTGTGTGTGTGTGTGTGTGTGTGTGTGCGTGTGTGCGCGCGCGCGCGTGTGTGTGTGCACGTGTACGCTTTGTCTTTGAGAGATCCTGTGTGTGTGTGTGTGTGCGTGTGTGTATGTATGTGTGTGTGATGTAAAGGCCATCCTATCTGACCATGTTGACCTGAAGGCTGCTGATGCAGTGTGTGTGTGTGTGTGTGTGTGTGTGTGTGTGTGTGTGTGCGTGCACGCGTATGCATGCGTGTGTGTGAGGTGAAGGCCAGTCTTTCAGAGCCTGGTGACCTGAAGGCTGCTGTGGTCGTATATCTGGAGACTATACTGTATCTGCTGCACCTGAAGGTTGCTGCATCACCTCTTCCCTTCAATCACCTTCCTCACCCCTCATAAAATGTGTTATATCGTCTGCTAGATCTCAGGGTTGCCAGGGACATTTTATATATATATATATATATAATATATATATACACACTCATGAGCATTTTATAAGGAACACCTGTACACCTTCTCATGGTGGAGGTGGTGTAATGGTGTGGGAAATGTTTTCTTGGCACACTTTGGGCCTGTTAATACCAATCAATCATTGCTTGAATGCCACAGTCTATTTGAGTATTGTTGCTGACTATGTGCATCCCTTCATGGCCACAATTTATCCATCTTCGGATCTGAATCCAATAGAACACCTTTGGAATGTGGTAGAACAGCTTGAAAGTGCACCTGGAAAATCTGCAGGAATTGCGTGATGCAATCACGACGTCATGGACCAGAATCTCAAAGGAATGTTTCCAACATTTTATTAACACTTTATTTTTTTAAAACCTTATTTATCCAGGTCTGTCTCATTGAGATACAATCTATTTTTCAAGACAGCAGCCAAGGAAATCAATAATTCAGACGATTCACAAACGATGACACACATCCATCACAAAACAAATTACAAACGCAGACACCGTTACATCACAAACTAGTTACAACCATAACACACTAAATACAAATTTGATATAGACAGAGCATAAAAAGGTTATCGATATAGACACACATACAATGCATTTCACACACAAACATACAATACAGGCATCAATAAAAATCAATCCTATGGACCACCACAGTAGATTGCTCAGGGACATGTACACCAACCCATGCGACTGAGTTTGATGTTTCTACAGTGTGTGGTTCTCTATGTCAGAGAGATCCAGAGGGGCCAACTGTGTGTCTGTGTGTCTGATTCAGGCCCTCTAGACTGCTTTTCAAACATGAAACTTTGAAAGTGTATTTACAGAAACATGGCCCCTCAGGTCAGAACACAACATGTTAGTACTGTATGTCGAAGTTCTATGGTGGCAAAAATGTGTTTTCTGTTGTTGTGAAAGTGTATTTAAATGTGAGCAGTGTAGCCGGGTAATGAGTGAGGTCAGAGAGATCTGCAGAGTCGTCTGCTGCCTTCTCCCTCGAGAAACACTACACTGTGTGGTGGAGCAGGAGGTGCTTTGTGGGAAATTAGCAGAATGAGTTATTGTGTGTGTGTGTGTGTGTGTGTGTGTGTGTGTGTGTGTTGTCATGGTAATACATCATGATCAGTGATAATCGATACTGCGCTGTGTCTTGTTATTCTGAAGATACGTCTTCACGTCTTTTAGATCTCCACATTGATCCAATTATGTGTCATGACTCCTCTCCAGTAGGGTGATATTCACTTCACTGCAATAATGATTAGCATAATCAGTATGTCACGGTAAGGACAGGCTCATTCCATTCCATGCATTACAATGAGCCCGTCCTCCGATTTCTACCTCCACCAGCCTCGCCTGTGTCATTGATAGATATACTACCAACTAGATAGTACTGTAAAGAAATATGAAACACAAGTTTGGGAATCTTATCGGTAATTAGGAAAGAGGTGATTTAGAACACATTAGCATGTTTCTGCTTCCCTCAAATCCCCCTCTGACAGTCCACACTTGAGCATCCCTTGTTTAATGCGGTAATGATGTATTTAATTAAAGGCTTAAAAACCCATATGGTCTCCCTCTAACTTCCTCTGGACCCCCCAGGTTCCCTATTCAAACACACAGCCTCCAGAGAGCCAGATGAGGATTCAATAAGAATAATAGGCCTTTATGAAGTGGTTGACCTGATTATTACATATCAACACTCATACACAGATGCGGGTGTGTGTGTGTGTGTGTGTGTGTGTGTGTGTGTGTGTGTGTGTGTGTGTGTGTGTGTGTGTGTGTGTGTGTGTGCATGCGTGCACATGGTATGTGTGCGTGTGCATGCGTGGCGTGTGTTTGTGTGTGTTTGCGTGTGTGCCTGGTGTTTGTGAGTGAGTGTGTGTGTGTGCGTGTGCGTGTGTGTGTGTGTGTGTGTGTGCCTGGTGTTTGTGAGTGAGTGAGTGTGTGTGTGTGCGTGTGCATGCGTGGCGTGTGTGTGTGTGTGTGTGCGTGCAGGAGAGAAACAGGTGCCTTCGCAACTCCAGCTCGCCTCATTATCGTCAGACTGGCTAATTATGCGTGCCGTTTGCAATGAAAACAGTTACTGCCCATATGCTTGCAACCGCTGGATTTGATGCGCTGCCAAAATCACTTTCATGTAATTGGAGTCACAGGAAAGTTGACCAAGTTTAACTTTCTACTGAACAGTGGTGGGTGGGGGAGAGAGAGAGAGAGCTGCTGGGTTGCTTCCTACCAGGACAATAGAATTAACATTTCTTCTTCTTGTTGTTCATCCTGTACAGATGTTGTTATTTTTGTCAAATGTCTATGTTTTATATAATACACAGCTTGTTTTTTTTTCCTTCCATTTCAGGAGTTTATCATCAATGAAATGAACAGCGACGTGGAGAGAGAGAGATGGGGAGAATGAGAGAAAGAGTTGAAGACAGAGAGAGAGAGAGGGCAACAAAGACAAATGTATAGAAATACAGCTACCATAACCCAGTCATAGCTTTACTGTACCTACTGCATATTTAACTATGTCTGACACCACCATATCCACCCCTCCTCCTCCTCCTCCTCCTCCTCTACCATCACCATATCTACCCCTCCTCTTCCTCCTCCTCCTCTACCATCACCAAATCTACCCCTCCTCCTCCTCCTCCTCCTCTACCAACACCATATCTACCCCTCCTCCTCCTCCTCCTCCTCCTCTACCATCACCATATCTACCCCTCCTCCTCCTCCTCCTCCTCTACCATCACCATATCTACCCCTCCTCCTCCTCCTCCTCCTCCTCCTCCTCTACCATCACCATATCTACCCCTCCTCCTCCTCCTCCTCCTCCTCCTCTACCAACACTCACACTATGGCTCACATCACAGTGCGACAGGCACAGTATGGATGGACCCCTCAGTGTCTCAGTGTACTAAGCTCTGAACCATTGATCCCGTTTGTTCTGGGTTCAGACCACAGACAGTGATGCTGCACCACATGCAGTGAGGCGGGTAAACACTTTTCATGACCTCCTCATGACCTCTAGCAGACGTTGCAGCATTGAGCAGCTGACATGTGAAAACATGATCGATTTTTCAGTCACAGTCAATGAGTCATCACAGTGACTGGCAATACACTGAGAGTCATAGGACTCACTAGTACAGGAATACATCAGGTCAATACATCATGGCCAAAGTGATCAAGCACTTTTTTCACCACTTCGTTACAGTACATATCCTGCCGTATAGTAAAAGCGTGGACTCAGTCAGTACCCGTGTTGAACAGTACGTCTTTGAAACTCAGTTATACCTTATCTAAGCACAATGCACACGATGCTAACCCGTTAGCTAGCTCAGGGAAAATACCATTCGTTGCTGAAGACATACCTACCAGATGGACATGGACGATATGAGCAGGATTTACAACATTTGGTTTAACCTCCAACACTACCTGTGTTTAAGACAAGTAGTCACATATTGAACTATTCTGTAAACCGGTACGTGTATAATGTACAGTTAAAATATAGTTTGTCTTTTGTTAACAGTATTCAGAGCTTTTTTGTTTTCATGTCTCCCCATTCTTTATCTGTATAAAAAGACTTTGTGAGATACTATAACGTCTTTGCGACTCAGTTTTAAACTCTTCCTGTAATGTATTCTGTGCCCCTTTACTGACCTGTGTGATGTTGTGAATGCATCCCCACGTTTTTAGCAACTGTAGCTGCTAGGAAATATGTTACTCTCTCAACCGTCTCTAAAAAATGTTTCCCTGCCTCTTTCCAATGTATGGATAAGTGAAAATGGAGAATTTCTTCTTGGTTCTGTTTTTCGTTCGCTATTTAATATCTCCTGCCAGAAAGCGCTTTAGGGCTTTTTCTCTGTATCGAGCCAGCAACACAAACACTTGGGATGGTAAACATATCAGTTACACTTTCAATATGACTAAGTCTTTACCAGTGGAGGCAGACATCGTGGGGATGGGCTCATTGTAATGCATGGGATGCGGTGAGGAACGGTGTCCTCCGATTTCTACCTCCACCAGCCTCCCCTGGACGACAGTCTTTACTAATGTCAGTATTTTGACATTTATATCAACACAGATGCAGGTAACACATAACAGGTCCACGATGTCCTCTGAAGCATTCTATCATGTTTACATCTCAGCCTATCTTTCATTCATTATTATGACGTTGCTTTGATTTGTAAGAAAATAATCGTTTTTACTTCTTCATTGGTGTTTTATGAGTACAGCGATAACCATGTATGAAGTATGATAGCCATGAGATGATCTATGGCCTTAATAAAGTCTGCTGATGTGGTATAGGATAGGGCGCATGTAATCTTGTTTTTGATATTGTTCATATTTATGGAGAGAGTCGATTTTAAAAGGACTATTGTATTTTTCTAGTATTAAATGCTCTAATGCTGTGTGTGTATGTTGTAAAGACGTAACGGTAACAGTGACCTTCACCCTCCCTCCTCAGCTGTGTTTTATAAGAACCTCCTTCATGTTCCTCTGTGATGATTATTGTCCTGTTTTGAAGCAGTAATATTCTGTATATTACTACTATTATTATCTGCTCTATGCAAACATATCAGGGTAAATAAACTATTTCAGCACTCTGTGTGTGTGTGTGTGTGTGTGTGTGTGTGTGTGTGTGTCTGTGTGTGTCTGTGTCACACCACAGTTAAGAGAAGAGGACCTATGGGTCAACATAATCACATCTGACCTGAATTTCACTTATGCAAAAACAACCTCTTTTCTCCCCCACTCCCCCCCTCCGTTCTCACTCTCTCTCTCCCTCCCTCCTCTCCCTCTCTCTCTCTATTTCAACCTCCCCCCTCTCTCTCCCTCTCTCTGACAACCGTCTGATTGTGTGAAAAGTAAAGGTGCGTTTAACCTTGAGCAGTGAGAGATCTGTCAGAGAAGATGACTTAAGTCCCAGCTCTTAGTGGATGTGACACACACGCCGTCGTGGCTGATGATGAATCGCTCTTGATTCAGCAAAACAAGAACGTACAGCGCCAACCCCGCTGGATGCTGCTCACACTGACCTGACTAGACCTGTGTGTGTGTGTGTGTGTGTGTGTGTGTGTGTGTGTGTGTGTGTGTGTGTGTGTGTGTGTGTGTGTGTGTGTGTGTGTGAGAGTGAGAGTGAGAGTGAGTGTGTGTGTGTGAGAGTGTGTGTGTGTGTGTGTGTGTGTGTGTGTGTGTGTGTGTGTGTGTGTGTGTGTGTGTGTGTGTGTGTGTGTGTGAGTGTGTGTGTGTGTGTGTGTGTGTGTGTGTGTGTATCACACTGACCTGACTAGACCTGTTTGGATATATCTGGCGGGCGTGGGAGGTGTCTGGTGTTGTTGTGAAGGTGTCTCTCTGCATTGTGATCCAGCCATCACATCCACAATTACCATGTGCATAAACACCTTATACCTTATGCCAGAATAGGTACTACACATAAATACCTTATACCTTATGCCAGAATAGGTACTACACATACATTCAGTTCTAATTGGATATGTTTTAGTTTGTTATTTTCTAAGACCAAGCCAAAGGGTCAAGTCCTTCAGTCCTTTTAGCTGACTGCTGACAGTATGTATTTCCAGGTGATGCAATTTCAGTTCACCACTGACATTTTTAAATGCTCCTTTCATTCACGGTGCAAGAGGTTGTGATAACAATCCCCCATATCCCTCCACCCCAACACACACACACACACACACACACGCACACGCACACATACACGCACGCACACATACACGCACGCACACATACACGCACACACACACACGCGCACACATACACGCACGCACACATACACGCACACACACACACACGCACGTACGCACACGCACGCACACACACGCACGCTTACACGCACACACACACACGCACACACACACACACACACATACACGCACGCACACATACACGCACACACACACACACACGCACGTACGCACACGCACGCACGCACACACACCCGCACACACACACACGCACGCGTACACGCACACACACACGCACACACACTGGGGGGGTAATGAACTGACTCTGAGTTCGATGGAGGCAGGAGATTCATAACAATTACCAGTCTCTTTGATGGGTGATTATCGCAGCACAAATAGAGTGGGTGAACTCAGTGAGTCAAGAGAAGCACTCCTACAGTAGTTGACATTCTCCTGATCCGTCGAGCTCAGCCTAAGTACATTGTTCAAGAGGGTGTGAGATGATGAAATGATGAACCGAATGAAAAAAACATTAGGAAAATAGATATTATGTTCCAGAATGTTGGAGTGTTCAGCAAAGGCGAGTCGAGCAGGGCGACCTCTGTTGTTGATAACATTATCTGTCTTCATAAAGTCCCATTTGAAGCCGGCCGTACAGCAGGGGAGGCCTGTGGGGGTAGAAATCGGTATCACACGTGTTTGATACCATTCCTCCTTCCATTCTGTGCATCGCAATGAGCCCGTCCTCCGATTTCTACCTCCACCGGCCTCCCCTGCCATAGAATGTACAGTGTGTAGCCGACTGGGCTCCAACTTAGGTCACCTGTATAGTATGCCACTAGACTTTGTTAGCTCAATGAGCTGAAGTGCAGATATTTGCTTTGGGAGCAAACACAAATCTTCACGTCTCAGACACAATGTACAGGGTTCTACAGCAGGATTCTACGGCAGGATTCTATGGCAGGGTTCTACAAGGTTCTACAGCAGGGTTCTACAGGGTTCTACAGCAGGGTTCCCCACAGCAGGGTTCTACAGCAGGGTTATACAGGGTTCTAAAGCAGGGTTCTGTACAGCAGGGTTCTACAGCAGGGTTCTATAGGGTTCTACAACAGGGTTCTACAGCAGGGGTCTACAGCAGGGTTCTACAGGGTTCTGTGTGTGTGTGTGTGTGTGTGTGTGAGTGTGTGAGTGTGTGAGTGTGTGTGTGTGTGTGTGTGTGTGTGTGTGTGTGTGTGTGTGTGTGTGTGTGTGCGTGTGTGTTCTACACCAGGGTTGTACAGCAGGGTTCTACAACAGGATTCTACAGCAGGGTTATACAGGGCTCTACAGCAGGGTTCTCTACACCAGGGTTCTACAACAGGGTTCTCTAAACCAAGGTTCTACAGCAGGGTTCCTACAGCAGGGTTCTACAGCAGGGTTCTACAGCAGGGTTCTCTTCAGCAGGGTTCTATAGCAGGGTTCTACAGCAGGGTTCTGCTACAGGTTTCTCTACACCAGGGTTCTACACCAGGGTTCTACAGCAGGATTCTCTACAGCAGGGCTCTACAACAGGGTTCTACAGGGTTCTACAGTAGGGTTCTACATCAGGGTTCTCTACACCAGGGTTCTACAGCAGGGTTCTACAACATGGTTCTACAGCAGGGTTCTACAGCAGGGTTCTACAACAGGGTTCTACAGCAGGGTTCTCCAGCAGGGTTCTACAGCAGGATTCTCTACAGCAGGGTTCTACAACAGGGTTCTACCGGGTTCTACAGCAGGGTTCTCCAGCAGGGTTCTACAACAGGGTTCTACAACATGGTTCTACAGCAGGGTTCTCCAGCAGGGTTCTACAGAGTTCTACAGCAGGGTTCTACAGCAGGGTTCTACAGCAGGGTCCGACATCAGGGTTCTACAGGGTTCTACAGCAGGGTTCTCTACACCAGGGTTCTACAGCAGGGTTCTACATCAGGGTCCTACAGCAGGGAAGAACCATAACCTTGAAGGAAAATAAAGTTCAAGTGAAGGAATGCAGCTGTTAACCTCCTCGTAGCAGGAGCGCACTGGTAGGTATAGTCAGGCATAGAACACTAATGAGACAGGAACTGGCCAGTCCAGGGAGGGGAAGTGTGTGTGTATGTGTTTGTGTGTGTGTGTGTGTGTGTGTGTGTGTGTGTGTGTGTGTGTGTGTGTGTGTGTGTGGGTGCGTGTGTGTGCGTGTGTGTGCGTGTGTGTGCGTGTGTGTGCGTGTCTGCGTGCAGGTTGATGTGAGTGTATGTTGATGTGGAGCCCTGGCAGGCAGCAGTTTGATCCAGGGAGTTAGTGGAAGGTGTTTCAGAAAAAATTGCAGCTCAGCTCGTAATCCCTTGTAGTCAAAAGAGCAACAAACCGGATCTTTCATGATGTTTCTGAAATATAATCTTATCTCATGTAAGGTTACTCATTTTCACAGGAGGGGGACAAGGAGGCTTTAAAACACTTTCCCTATTACCTTGTCCACACTACCCAGCAATCACTGATAACCATGTGAGATTGTTCAGATTACAGTGTTGTTAGTGGGTTCTAAATTAGATGAACATTTCCAGGAAATGTAAACTAATGATTATATTATACATATAAGGCAAGTCATAGCAGAGATGTCATTTGTCCATCATAGACACATGTAATGCTTTTGACAAATGTAATGATAATGATTATTATAATATGATGAATGATATGATTAATGCCTGTAATCTCTCTGGCTCACAAAGAAGTTGACATGGTCTTGAACATGATTCACATCAACCTCATCCAGAATGACGGACAAGTGTCCAGAAACATCAAAACAAACATCAAAGCACATTTTCTGAATTGAATTCAAGCACTGCAGATCTAATTAAAAAAGAAGAAAAAAACAATGCTGCTTTTGATTTGACCACCTCACATGGTACACTCTACGCTGAACCTCCTCTCCTCTCCCCTCTCCTTTCTCACACACTCCCGAGTGCAGTTAGTCAGTCAGTTAGTCAGTCAGTCGCTCACAGTTGAATCGGAGGTGCGCAGCGCTGGGCGTGCGGGCTAGTTGGGGGGTACCAGTAAAGCGCGATCGTCGGACCCGCAGAAGGACTCTACGCTGCCCGCTTCTCTGCCCGGTCTGATGCATTTTCCCCGCGCGACGCCCAGGAGAGGATGCGGCTGTTTACTTTCACAACTTTCTTCTGGTTTCTCCTCAAGTCAGGTATGTGATACAGGATTTAGGTGACTAATGGTCAAATGCAGTGCGCTTTAAATGCTATTTTTGGAGCGCAATGGGTATCTTTAGATGATGTTCAGGCAATCATACAGTTCTATATTGCAGAGAATGTATGACAATGTCATCATTGTTTTATAGTATGGAAAAGAAAAAAACGGGAAGGGAAAATATGGAGGATGAAGAGTTGAAACTAGCCAGCATCCTCTCTCAGACCCGATAGTCTGGTAAACGTGCCAGTTGTCCAGTCACGACTGTCCGGTTTATAATAACGCTTTCAGCACTTTCTTACAGCAGGCAGTGGTTCAATTCAATCAATTCTCTCCCATAAAGATTCCCTTGCGTAAAACAGTCTTTACGCACGCACTGCGCATAGTATTTTGTAGGGTGTCCTATCAAACATGCAGTTTTTGACCAATGGATACAATACTGTTTATTGTGTAGATAATCCTCCCAGAAAGCCAATGATCCAAACCGCACGTCTCTATCAGAATCCGTTCAAAAGTTATTGGAGAGTTTACCCTGGGAGGATGGCCAAATTTAGGGTGATTAAATCAGTTGAGGCCATAGAAAAAAAGTGGTCGAAAATAGCATCCCAAGTAATTGTTTTACTTTATTGAATTACTACTGGCTTTCGGCTACCAGACAGGCAGACTTTCTCTCTGAACTCGTCATCCTTCTTCTCGAATCCGCAGGACATAGATATCGATTTTGAGACATGGCACGTCGTATTTTGATATTCTAGTATAGACATTTCAATTTAAGGCGTAATTATTTTTGTATTTATCCTTTATTATCAGCCTATTCTTTTTTTTGAAGATTTCTCACAAAAACAACCATATTTTTGCGAAATGTCAACGGAGCACTGAGTGTACCCCGAGACTTTTATTTTCAGATGATTAACAACCCTCGTTCGAATCGCGGTTGGGACACTTTTTGTTTTATTTTTGATATTTCTTGTTGGGATCTGTCCGTACCCACTGATATTGTGTGTTTACCCGAGAAGAACAATTATGATATTTTAAATGTGGGCATTAACTGTTTTTCTATTACACACTCTGTGTATTGAAGTAGCGTTACCTTAGACTCCTCTAACTTGTTGTCTTGGCATGTTCGAAACCCTGTTGCTTGTTGAATAAGACTGATTGTGTAACTGCAGCTGAGTACAGACACAGCCATTTAAACATGCATGACCGTGTCTAGGGCAAGTTGCTAGCTTATAATGATGGAAGGTAAATCCAGGAATAGATTAGAACTAGAAAGAGGGAAGTTCCTGAAGAAACTTTGTGGGCTTGCAAAGTCGAATTAAGTGCTATAAGCAACCATAACTCATCTATCATTGCTATGGAAATCATTGAAGCCCAGTATTAAAACAACTGCACTATTCAAATAGAATCACAATATATTATTGTTCAGCCAAGGTCACCTGTTATGTAGCCTATTTCTATTAGTTGATTTTGTCTGAGGTTCATTCATGGTTGGCAGTGACTCTTGCATGTATTTACAGTAATAAGGCAGGCATATCATTTAAAAATCAGACATTATTAATTATTTCAATACACTTGAATTCACAACCAGGTCAAACTTCAACTTCTGCCAGGTTTGAAATGTTAGTGAATTATTCATCATTAATGAACAAAATCCCCCAAATCTTAGTGAATTATTCAATAATCTTGTCAAACATCATTAAGGTAGGTAGTGAATAGTAAAGTATAAAAGTACTCAAGTATACTGGCTGTTCTGTACGAGAGGGATGGAGTTGTGACGTCATGCACTGGGTTCCATCATCCCTGATTGGCCAAACCCAGCACACACCTCAGATGCCGTCCAGGATGTTGCTTCATGTGTATCCTATTAGATCCAGGTCTAGTTCATGCTAATGTTACTTATTGTATTAACCTGTTCTCTTGTCTCTGCCCTGTGTGTGTGCGTGTGTATATGTGTGTGTCTCCGCATGCGTGTGTGTGTGTGTGTGTGCATGCCTGCATATGCGTGTGTGTGTGTGTGTGTGTGCGTGTGTGTGTGTGTGTGTGTGTGTGTGTGCGTGCGTGCATGCCTGCATATGTGTGTGTGTGTGTGTGTGTGTGTGTGCATGTGTGTGTGTGTGTGTGTGTGTGCGTGCGTGCATGCCTGCATATGTCTGTGTGTGTGTGTGTGTGTGTGTGTGTGTGTGTGTGTGTGTCCAGGCCTGGCCCTCCAGATCCAGTGCTACCAGTGTGAGGAGGTCACCAACAATGAGTGCTCTACTCCAGAGTTCATCGTCAACTGCACCGTCAACGTCCAGGACATGTGTCAGAAGGAGGTGCTAGTCCAAGAGGATGGTGAGACTCATTCATTTATTCACACATCTACATATATTTTTCATCAGCCCACCATTGATATGGTCCCAAAATAGAATTACTTTTAGTATTGCAATTACAACTCTGACCGTATTTAAAGGAATCAAGGAGTAAAGGTTATTATGATAAAGCCACCATTTGTATTTGTAAATACTAGGTAGAAAACTAATTCTAGTGAAGTACATTTGGCTGGTTGTCTATATGTATGTGTTTAGTGTTACTGCTGGTGACCTCTGTGATGTTCCTGCGAGGGTGTGTGTGTGTGTGTGTGTGTGTGTGTGTGTGTGTGTGTGTGTGTGTGTGTGTTGCTGTGTGCTGTGCTGTGTGTGTGTGTGTGTGTGTGTGTGTGTGTGTGTATGTAACAGCAGCAGAATTCCTCCAGATGGCTCCTCTGATCAGTCAGCTGTGAACTCCCTCCCTCCAGCCTGCTGCCTGAACTAAACTAGGATCAGTAGCATTGACCCTGACAGCTTGGTGTGTGTGTGTGTGTGTGTGTGTGTGTGTGTGTGTGTTTGCATGCGTGTGTGTGTGTGTGTGTG
>NC_139666.1:5972230-5979730 GCF_951799395.1 Argentina silus
CATATTTCAGACACCCCCCCTAAGTGCCACCGCCAGTGCCCCCTGACAGCGCCCGTGGGTTCCACTCAGACTGTTTTTACTTTTTTTTTTAAAGCTGCAGTCCGGTTCTCTTCATGTCTCTACCCTAGGTCACTCAGCAGCTCTCCCCTGTCTAGATAGGATCCATGTTACAGGGGGGGGCCCGTCATTTCACTATAGAACAGGTTCTGGTCTTCCATCCTACGTTCTGCCGTAGTGAGCAATGCTGCGGTTCCAAAACCTCTAGTCTTTCATCTGTCAGGTGAATGTCTCTCAGTTCTCAACAGGGAGACAACAGGAGGAACAGAGAGCGCTATTGTTGTTGCTGTCAAAGCGAATCACAGACATCAGAGGAGATAATTGTCTTTTTGTCTCGGAAGTCTCGTCACGGAGAGAGAGGCAGGACGGTGTTGTTTTGCATTTAAGCACTGCGCCTCTGTATGTGGTTCTCTCTCGCTTTCTCTTTCTCTCTCCCTCTCTCTCTCTCTCTTCCTGTCCCTCCCTCTCCCCCCTCTCTCCCACTCCCTCTCTCTCTCCCCCACACCTCTGTATCTCCCTCTCCCTCCCCCTCCCCTCTCTCTCCCCCCCCACCTACTCCCCCCCTCCCCTCCCCCTCCCCCTCTCTTTCTCTCTCTCTCTCTCTCTCTGCGTGTGTGAAGACAGTACCGGAGTATGAGTCAGGTTGATGATCCGGAGACTTGGTGTGAGAGACATCCTCCTACACAAAGAGACGACTTCCTTTCTGTCAGCTCAACACACACAGACATGCAGCTGTTGTTTTCCTCTTTGTTGCAGTTCTCCCTGTTCACACATTTAATTGCCCTTCATTGTTCACATGGAGAGGGAGGGTGTTTTTCAGTGGTCCACTGTATAGGGAGATAAATGAATGAGAAATCTTGAACCTGTATATCGGAAAACTTTCCATTCTAACTGTGTTATGCACGTTATGATGTCACACGACACACACACACACACACAACAAACTCGTGTCTACATTATTCATGCCACAGGTGTCCATGTACAGTACATTGATCTCCATAAAACCGCCGTCTACACAGGTGATGTATACCATTTAGCTGACGCTTTTATCCAAAGCGACTTACATTGCAGTGAGTGCATACATTTCAGTATATGTGGTCCCAGCGGGAATCAAACCCACAACCTAAGCGTTGTTAGTGCCATGCTCTACCGAATGAGCCACAGAAGAGCTGCACGTCTGCATCAAATTCATCAGTTGAAAATGTTGTCTTTCTGCATCGTTATTCTCTAGAGGAAGAAATAATGAAAGTTTCAGTGATTTGGTCGCCATGAGCATATTCATGCAGAACCAATGCAGAGTACCAACCATGGCAACCGTAAAACGGAAGTCGGGATTTGCATTTTTTCTTTGCTTTTAATTGATTTTACAGGGACTGAATGATGACTAGCACGCACACCCACACACCCACGCACTCATAAACACACAGACAGACAGACAGACACACACACATGCACTCGTAAACACACACACGCCCACACACTCGTAAACACACACACACACACCCTAACTCTGCCCACCTCTAACTCCCCCATCTCTCTACACTGTTTCAGGGATCCACTACCGTAAGTCATGTGCGTCGTCGGGGGCGTGTCTCATCGCGTCGTCAGGCTACCAGCAGTTCTGCACGGGGAAGCTGAACTCTGTCTGCATCAGCTGCTGCAACACCCCCCTCTGCAATGGCCCCCGCCTGAAGAAACGGCTCCTCCCCTCCGCCGCGGCCTCGCCCCCGAGTCAGCAACGACTTTCCCTCCTCTTCCTCCCTCTCCTCCTCCTCCTCCCGCCCTCTCGATTGTGCTGACAAGGTTTCTAACATGTGGGGACATATTGAGACTTTGTGGGTTGTGCGAACGTTGGTTTTTGATGTTGGAGAGATGGTTTTCAGACCAGGGAGGGGCACAGCAGGAAGGGGAGGAGTCGGCGGGAGAGGAAGTGATGCGATCTTTGTGCGAAGGACCAACTCAATGGAGCGATGTCACTTCCTGAGGGTGTGGGTTGTTATATGGATGCCATGGAACGTTGCTGACATCACGAATGGGAAGACATTGATTGGCTAATTTAAGGACACTGGCTTTATACTGTGGATGCTACCAGGTAAGATGTGTGATTAGAGATGAACTGGAGTACAGGGGCAGAGAGAAGACACCATTTTAATAGTGTGACATAACATTGAGTGATGATGCAGATGATGATGACGATACACAAGTCCTATCGATTGTAATATACTGTAAATACATTTATTTTTGTTCTTCAAAAAATACATGCAGTTATAAAAGAATGTATGGGTCCAGAGGAGACTAAAGATGGTCCCATTCTAAAACTGAAATTAAGTCAAATATCTGTGTGATAAAATAGCTTGGCTGCTCCAACACCTCCTCACGCACCTGACAGGCTGCTCTCTATCCAGATAGACAGGGTCTAAGAGATGAGCTCTGAAGACATGGTCCTGACTGTACTTCTGCTGTGTGAATGTCAGGGGAGGCCGGTGGGGGTAGAAATCGGGAGGACGGGCTCATTGTGATGTATAGAACGGAATGAGGAAGGGTATCAAATGTTTACAATGAGCCCATCCACTTATTTCTACCTACAGCAGCCTCCCCTGGTGTATGTATTATAGTTGGACTCTTATGTTCTTGTCTTGAGGCCCATCACCGGTGCTCTCCCGTGAGGCATGTCTGTGTTGTGTCACTCTAAGGAAAAAGGGGTTCCAAAAGGGTTCCTCGGCTGTCCCAGTGGGAGAACCCTTTGAAGTACCCTTTTGGGTTCCATGTAGAACTGTTTTGG
The DNA here is from genome assembly GCF_951799395.1 of Argentina silus. Taxonomy (NCBI): domain Eukaryota; kingdom Metazoa; phylum Chordata; class Actinopteri; order Argentiniformes; family Argentinidae; genus Argentina; species Argentina silus. The sequence goes on from NC_139666.1 coordinate 5,975,070, forward strand.
GTTCCATGTAGAAACCCTCTGGGGAAAGGGTTCAACATGGAACCCAAAAGGTTTCCACATCAAACCTAAACTGGTTCTTCAAGGGGTTCTCCCACAGGGACAGTGAAGAACCCTTTTTGGTTTTAGGTAACACCTTTTTTTCCAAGACACACACCTTGTATCCCTCTTAGATCCATTCAATACTGTTCTATCAACCTTCACACATGCACATGCACACACGCACACGCACACGCACACGCACACGCACACGCACACACACACACACACACACCTTAGTACCTGTGTTAGGTTCTTTGATTGAGGAATATTATTCAGTTGTTTCTATTCCATCCACACCTGGGCAGCCTTGTATCATAACCTGCACGTTCACATATTGACGTTTAAGCACTTTTCCTATTCGTCATATTATAAGACGTAATTCTCATAGCGACTGATACAAAAGGGAGACATGACAATGATTTGCTAGGTAGTACAATAGGTTGGGGTGACAGAGGGTGTGTAACCGGTTTTGTTTGCTAATTTGTGTTGCTAATGTTTCCTAATAGCTTCCCCAGATAAACTACAATTACCCTAACCACTTCAAAGTTAATACCAAACTGCCTAACCCCCACATTATTCGTTGCTAACTCAGTTTTTCTTTATTAAATCTCTAGACTTCTTCTACTTTGATGAAATAGGACATTGCCTAGATGTAGTATGAGGATGTTTTGCAATGATATCGTGTTAGCTGGGTAGTAACACCATGACACAGGTTATACTAGTCAACAACAACAAACCATGTTGCCACTCTACGCTAACAGGCATATTTGATCCAAAATGGCATCAACCCTGTCATGCTGTGATGCATATTTGATCCAAAATGGCTTCAACCCTGTCATAGTATATGTCAATAAACTGAACAGCACTGAGCCCTATATCTCAGTCTCTGTGGGCACTTTGCCCCTAGGTCGTGAAATAGAACCTGGATGATCTAAGACCACACAGGGAGACTGGTCAGGTCTGGTGGGGGGGTCCGTGGAGGGGTCGGTAGAGCTGGTGGGCGTGTCGGTGGAGCTCTGGAAGGTGGTAAACGTCGGGGGCGTGGTGTTTCTCCCCAGGGTAGACTGGCCTCCATCGGCCCCTGTTCCCCCCCGGGTGCGCCGCAGCGAGTTGAGCAGCAGGGGGCGTAGTGAGCGGGCGGAGCTGGCCGGAGCGCTCCTCAGGGTCTTTTTGTTGACGTGTTCAATGGTTAGACGGCAGCGCAGCACCTGCATGAAGACCTGCACAAGAGTTAAGACTGTTATAGCCTTTTCAGACAGAAAATACAGCTTCAATTGTGCTTCGATAGCTGTTTCTTTCTAAGCGTAACCTTTCAGACAGACAGAACCCTTTCACAAAGTATTCAGTCAACTGCACCATGGAACGTTCATGTTTTGTTACCCTAACGAATGTTATGAGCCATTTAGTTAGCTTGCCAGCCAACAAGTTCAAATCACGACATTTTGAGACCCATCAGGCAATCTGCTCACATTTCCCTACCGTATCTTAAAAGAAGACATCGCAAACTTTCTCCAGATCGTCAAAATCTTTATTAAAAATGCCAAACATGATGGACAGGATCATGCTAACCTGCGCAGCCTGCACTTGTTGACATCCGATTGATTGACAGTTCAACAGTTCAATTTGTCGCACAGCAGCGCAGAAGCTTAAGTCCCGCCCACATTGGCGCTTCGGCTGTGGCTCGTCTTCCAGACAGAGAACATGGGGCAGCCGTAGCGCTACATAACGATCTCCCGAGTAGGTTGAGTTCACTTTAAAAAGCTGGAGCGTTCCCTTTCAGACAGAACTAAAAGGCGTGACTGAAGCACTTCAGTAGTGCAATTTCCCCTCTGTCTGAAAGGGGTATAAGATATGATGCAGGAGAATGTTAAATATGATGCGTGTCCCTTCACCTTCTGTACCCGACCTGGGTTCAGCCTACACTTCATTGTCACTGGCATTGCTTTATGATGATGTATTGTTTGATATCAAGTATTATTTATTGTTCTATTTCATTGTATATTTATAGATTGTTGGCTTTGCTCTGTAAAAACACTTGATGAGATGTTTATGAAAACAATGCGCTTCACAAATAAAATGGATGATTATTATCATTGGTGTTATTATTAATATTAATATTATATTATTATCCTAGCTATGGTCACCTGTCTAAACTGCTCAGAGGAGAGGTTGTAGAGGAAGGGGTTGAGGACATGGCTGAGGTAGAAGAGGAGAGGTAGAGGAAGGGGTTGAGGACATGGCTGAGGTAGAAGAGGAGAGGTTGTAGAGGAAGGGGTTGAGGACATGGCTGAGGTAGAAGAGGAGAGGTAGAGGAAGGGGTTGAGGACATGGCTGAGGTAGAAGAGGAGAGGTTGTAGAGGAAGGGGTTGAGGACAGAGCTGAGGTTGAGGAAGGGGTTGAGGACAGTAGAAGAAGGTGTCACCTGTCTGAACTGCTGAGAGGAAAGGTTGTAGAGGAAGGGGTTGAGGACGGAGCTGAGGTAGAAGAAGGTGTCGGCGATGGGGTGCAGCATGACGTAGCTTCTGAAGAAGGACATGGTCCAGCTGGACTTGGGCACCGCTGCTGCCATCAGACGACGCACCTGGTTGGGCAGCCAGCACACAGCCAACGCTCCCACTATCAGACCTGGAGGGGGGGGGGGGGTAGAGAGAGGGATCGGGAGAGAGGGAGAGAGAGGGAGAGAGAGATGTAGTAAATTGAGATGGGGAGAGAGAGAGAGAGAGAGAGAGAGAGAGAGAGAGAGATGTAGTAGATTGAGATGGGAAGAGAGAGAGGGAGAGAGAGAGGGAGAGAGAGACAGAGAGAGAGAGAGAGATGTAGTAGATTGAGATGGGGGAGAAAGAAAGGGAGAGGAGTGAGAGAAGGGTTGGGGAGGGGGAGAGAGGGGGTGGAGAAAGGGAGAGGGGGGTTGTGGAGGGGGAGAGAAGGGAGAGGGGGCAGACAGAGAGGGAGAGAGAATGAGGCGGAGAAGAGAAAAAGGCGGATACAAAGAGAAAGAAATATAGCATAATTAATGCAGGGAGAATGGGGTGAAAGACTAATGAACAGATGTTTTGCATTATTCCGTTCACTTCAAACTCTCAACAAATGTTGACGATGCAATTATAAGACAGACGCGAGATAATTCCGTATCGATTGTTTGATGTATGACTACTATTGTGTTGGGAGCGTCTGCCATTTCCTCACAAACTTCTCCAGCCCCTGATGAATTCTGCTAATCACAATAAGACAAAAACTGCCTCTTCAAATTAAATGGATATTTTTTTCCCTCTATGTCATTTCCCACTGAATGGAGGAGAAGAGGAGAGGAGGTCTGCATGGCTGCAGCCACACACACACACACGCACGCACTCACGCATGCACGGACACACACACACGCACACGCGCGCACGCGCACGCACGCACGCACGCACGCACACACACACACACACACACACACACACACACACACACACACACACACACACACACACACACACGGACACACCACTGCTGGCTAGTCCTCAGGGGGCAGCCAGATTATTTAAAATTACATTTCAATAATTAAAGTGTATTTTACACATTCATATCAGCCTGCCACACGGTCCACTGATGATGAATATACATGAACAGGTGGTGGAGGTGGAACTTGGAAAGGCGAACACAAATAATGTGTGTGATGACATTGTGTCTTCTCTCTCACAATAGAGCCTGTCTCACAGCTGAAGACGTGTATTGTGGGTCGAAATCACTTACTCTGAGAGGGGTCTATTAGTGTGTGTGTGTGTGTGTGTGTGTGTGTGTGTGTGTGTGTGTGCATGTGCGTGTGTGTGTGTATGTACGGTGTGGGTGTGTGCGTACGGTGTGTGTGTGTGTGTGTACGGTGTGTGTGTGTGTGTGTGTGTGTGTCTCTCTCTCTCTGGAGGTTAATTATAGGAGTCTACTACTGTACATTCCTACAGCCTTGATGCTCATTCCAGTCAATGTCTCGACTGCCACCACTGAAGCCCTCTTCACGGTGAAACAGAACACACACACACCTCCACAGAGAAAGTATGAAATTTGATCTGATTTATAAATGTATTAATAATGGGATGTCTTGGCTGGATGTATTTGAAGTGTCACAACGACGCTAGGGAATTATATCGGAAAGAATGGAATCAAAAATCAAACTGTTGAAAAACGTTGTTATCCTCAAAGACTAAACGTCAGCCTTGTCTAGACTCTGCTGGGAAAAGTAACAAAGATGACCAGCTGTCTTTCAGTTTAAAACTGCCTTGAGTAACGTGTGTGTGTGTGTGTGTGTGTGTGTGTGTGTGTGTGTGTGTGTGTGCGTGCATGCATATGTGTGTGTGTGTGTGTGTGTGTGTGTGTGTGTGCGTGTGTGTCTGTGTGTGTGTGCATGTGTGTGTGTGTGTGTGTGTATGTGTGTGTGTGTGTGTGTGTGTGTGTCTGTGTGTGTATGTGTGTGTGTGTGTGTGTGTGTGTGTGTGTGTGTGTGTGTGTGTGTGTGTGTGTGTGTGTGTGTCTATGTCTGAGTGGATATTTGTATTCTGCAGACTGAGGATGAGTGATGCTTGGCTTTGCTGTATAATTGAAAATGATCCTTGATAATCCTCAGAGGTAGTTCTCATTCCTCTCAT
>NC_139666.1:5987230-5994730 GCF_951799395.1 Argentina silus
ATGCAGTAAATGAGTGGTTTACTAATGACTATGTCATTGCTGCATGAGTGACTCCATCCTATTACACAGACCACATACACGCATGCACACAGACACACACACACACACACACACACACACACACACACACACACACACACACACACACACACACACACACACACACACAAACCATAATCATGTGTGTCTATGACTCCATCCTATGGTACTAGCGTGTTGTTTGACCTTGACAGGATAACTACAGTACAACATGTCTAGGATTAAACCCAGGTCTCCCCCACGCCAAACACAGTCATCGTAGCCCACTGAGCTAAAGCCTGGGCATCAGCTAGGGAAGCTAATACAAGTGTCCAGGTTGTAGGCAAGCATAAGCTACTCGTTAGGGTAGAGTGGTTCTTAACGACCTTCGCTACACAAGGTCTTAATCCATCAGGGGAGGCTGGCGGAGGTAGAAATCGGAGGACGGGCCTATTGTAATGCTTGGAATAGAATGAGGAATGGTATCAAACACGCGTGTTTTGGTACCATTCCTCATTCCGTTCCATGCATTGCAATGAGCCCGTCCTCTGATTTCTACCTCCGCCAGCCTCCCCTAGACTGTCTCCCTCTCTACCAAACACTCCAGGGTCAGGGGAGTTTCTGACCCAGCGGACAAAAGAGGAACAGCTGAGCACTACCGAAACAAGCTCTTCTCTGGCTTTTACAAATGCTGAATAAAAGAACAGCCAGAATAACCTTCAACTCCTCCACATGGGCTCTGTAGGGCAAGCAGCCTGCTCTCTCTCTCTCCTGCTCCCTCTCGCTCTCTCCCTCTCCCTCTCCCTCTCTCTCTCTCTCTCTCTCTCCTGCTTCCTCTCTCTCTCCCTCACCCTCTCCCTCTCCCTCTCCCTCTCTCTCTCTCTCTCTCTTTCCCTCTCCCTCAGAAAGACTTTTTAATTGCTTTTTAAGAGGAATTCAAAGTCATGGTTCTTCAAAAACAAGCCTGTTTGTTTGTTTCCATTGAGGTAAAACTCCTCCAAGCAATTTCCTAGTATTTGTCTATCCCCAAGGAGCACATGCAAGGGAGGGAGGGAGGGAGGGAGGGAGGTTGGGAGTTTCACTCCTCTACCCACATCTGTTCATCTGTATGCCTACGGCCTTGCCCTCAGCAGGACACCTGGAGAGGCCTTTCTTTTTGAAAAGAAAGAGAAAAGTGATTATCATTTTCTTCCTAGACCCGATACTATAGAGTACACACTAGTAGCTCCCACACTGCATTTAGCTTCCACAGCACGCCGGCTGTGCAGTTATTGCTCTTTTTATACCGTTCGACTGGTTCTGGTACGCTGGGAAGTTCAAATCAAACGCACCCAAAGAAAACAAGTTAGCTCGTAGCTTGTTGCTAACCCAGGTTAACAGATAACAGTATATAAGTGGTTCTACATGGTGACCGATGGGGGAGAGAGAGAGAGAGAGATGAGAGAGAGAGAGCAAGAGAGATGAGATGGAAAACCAGGGTGAACTTATGCACTTATGAAAATATAATTTGAACAAGCAAACACCTGCAGGTATTTCTATTATTGAAGACATTTGAAAGACTTTTAAAGCAAAGAATTACAGCAACAGACAGATCCACAAATAATTCAACAACACAACAGCGTTTGAATACTAATGCTATAGAATGTCAATTGATTAGCTGTAATACTGTATAAATCAGGTGTTGGCAAGATTGCATATAGTGTGTCCTATACCACACACCCACCCACCCACCCACACACACACACACACACACACACACACACACACACACACACACACTAGAAGGTAGCTGCTCTGTCATTTCTCACTGGCATGCTCCTCCTCTCTGCCATGCTCCTCCACTCTACCAGGCTCCTCCCCTCCCCTCCCCTCTGCCAGGTTCCTCCCCTCTGCCATTTTCCTCCCCTCTACCAGGTTCCTCCCCTCTGTCATGCCAGGCTCCTCCCCTCTGCCATGCTCCTCCCCTCAGCCCTAAACCCCTCCCCTCTGCCGTGCTAAGCTCCTCCCCTCAGCCTGTTTTGTTTCCTGTGTGACTTTGCGAGCTCCACTGTCAATTGGCAGGGAGGGTTGCCGATAGCGACACTGTGCTAAGGCATATGGGCTCTGAAGCACATCATTAAACCATGTGGCTGTCATCCTGAAGGGTGGGGGGGGGGAGGGGGGGGGGTAGAGAGATGAGACGAGGTGAGAGGGGGTGTTAATTGGCCTACCCTGAGAGACTCATTCATCTCAGACCACAAATCCTGCCTCAGGTTCCCTCTCCTTTCCACTGCAGCCAGTCAAAGGGTTTACAAGACTCCTGACTGACTAGGGGACCAACACACACACACACACACACACACACACACGCACGCACACACGCACACACGCACACACACGCACACACGCACACACACACGCACGCACACACGCACACGCACACACACACACTCACACTGGACACACACACATCACTGTCTCTCACACACACACACACACACACACACACACACACACACGCACACACACACACACACACACACACACACACACACACGCACACACACACACACACACACACACACACACACACACATCATAAATAATCCCCATCGATCCAAAGCACTGAGGTGAAGTGCTGTGTTGTGTAGGTGGCCATAGGCTTGTCACCATGTTGATGAGGTATGAGTTCATTCTGGCTGACTGGAGAGGAGGAGAAGTGACAGAGGGGAACTAACGGCCATTAGGGACCGCAGGGGTTGAGACCGCAATACAACCGTTGGTTTAGAATGGCTTCATAAAGGATGCGGTTCGCCATCGATTCAACCAGAGGAGAGTTCTTCATGAAGACGTACAGTACAGTATTGTCCGGAGATGGATGATGTCATTGACTGTGTGACACAAACAGTATGACCGTAAAGAAAAAAAAAAGAAATATGACCAGTAACCAGTGTTTAGCGCAGGTAAAGCTCTTCGCCAGGGACATTCACACCTGAAGGATTGCACAGATATAAGCCATAACGATATAAGCCATAACCTCCACCAGCCCTCTGAAAGGCCGGATGGACGTTTCACAATACTGCCTGGTGTCTAGGTGTGACGGACGGACGGGTTTGAACCCAGGTCTCGCCTGTGGAATACCCAAGTGTCTACCATCAGGCCAAGAGGACACCCTCAAGGACTGAGGGCGACGTATACGTTTACAGTCTCAGACAGGTCTACCTCATCACGATAGCCTGATTCCAAATCAGTTCCACTAGTTTCGGAATATGTATTTTATGTTTGGGCCTCTGAGCATTTCATTTAAGACAGCTAGTGAGAGATAGGCAGTGTGAGAGTGAGACAGGCAGTGTGAGAGTGAGACAGGCAGTGTGAGAGCGAGATAGGGAGTGTAAGAGTGAGACAGGCAGCGTTAGAATGTTAGAGAGTGAGACAGGCAGTGTCAGAGTGAGACAGGCAGTGTGACAGTGAGACAGGCAGTGTGAAAGTGAGACAGGCAGTGTGAGAGTGAGACAGGCAGTGTGACAGTGAGACAGGCAGTGTGAAAGTGAGACAGGTAGTGTTAGAGTGAGACAGGCAGTGTGAGAGTGTTAGAGAGTGAGACAAGCAGTGTTATAGTGAGACAGGTAGTATTAGAGTGTTAGAGAGTGAGACAGGTAGTGTTAGAGTGAGACAGGCAGTGTGAGGTAGTGTTAGAGTGAGACAGACAGTGTTAGACAGGCAGTGTTAGAGTGAGACAGGCAGGGTGAGAGTGAGACAGGCAGTGTTAGAGTGTTAGAGAGTGAGACAGGCAGTGTGAGAGTGAGACAGGCAGTGTTAGAGAGTGACAGGCAGCGTGAGAGTGTTAGAGGGTGAGACAGCCTCTATACATACACACACACACAGGATGCTGGCATCTTAAGTTGGGCCAGAGAAACCCGCATGTCAAAGGCTGAAAGCGGCAAAACAAAATTAATATTCGTTTTGCAAATGCGGCGCCGTCCGTCCGTCCGTCCGTGACTGAACAAAATATCTAAAGCAATTAACCTTGTGTCGCGGCTGTGATGTGCGGCCGACTTAACGACTCTGCGTCTGCGCACCGGCTTTAATTACTCTGCAAAGTCACGGAGTCCGTGTGCCTCCGATGAAAAGTTATTTGGAAGTAAAGTGGTGCGGTGACAGGGACGGGGACTCTGGTTCACTCAGGAGGAGATTGGACAGCGGTGATTACTAGAGTGCAGGGATTTTCGGAAGAACTCTTCCGGAAACATTTAAGCCGGCCTCTCTCTCTCTCTTTCTCTGCTTTTTCTCACTGTACTGCAGAAACACTCTCAGGTACAATCTAACAAGTCTCTTCCTGCTCCACCCCAGAGGCTACTGCAGCAGTACTGCTGGTCCCTTCCTGCTCCACCCCAGAGGCTACTGCAGCAGTACTGCTGGTCCCTTCCTGCTCCACCCCAGAGGCTACTGCAGCAGTGCTGCTGGTCCCTTCCTGCTCCACCCCAGAGGCTACTGCAGCAGTGCTGCTGGTCCCTTCCTGCTCCACCCCCGAGGCTACTGCAGCAGTGCTGCTGGTCCCTTCCTGCTCCACCCCCGAGGCAGCAGTACTGCTGGTCCCTTCCTGCTCCACCCCAGAGCCTACTGCAGCAGTGCCGCTAGCTTGCTTGACTTTCAAATTCCTAGGCGAAACCTCGATGGAGGGATATGCTTCAGTATGCGACACCGTGCCCATAAACATGTACATGTATAATCCAACTTTATTAGGATGTCGCTCAGAGACAAACACAAACTGTCAACGGCAGCACAAACAGCACAAATAGCAGTTGACCCTTCACTCAGTAATAAGACCTCCATACGAAAATGATGCAGTCCATTATTTCTGAACGTGGTCTGTTGCTGCGCTCCCTGTCCCTCAATATTGTGGTGAAGTGGAGTAGAGAAAGGGAGGAGAGGAGAGGAGAGGAGAGGAGAGGAGAGGAGAGGAGAGGAGAGGAGGGGGCAGCAGGTGAAGTGGATTGATTAAAAGCCGGAGGGCAGCTAAAATTCCTCTCACCCGTGGCCACCTTAACGCTGTGATGTAATAACTAATTTTCCAATCTCAGATTATTGCTGCCGTCGTATTTAAGCCATCAATCAATAAAACATACAACACTTGTTGGATTCAATTTCATCTCCTGATGCTGCTATCAATCTGATTGTTTTTGAGTTCAGTCAGGACACACACATTGGTTTAATCATTGTTTAATGAAAATGGTAATACATTTACATTTGGCGTAATTGGATAATTCATAATAATTGGATCTCTGCCTGAAGTTTAAACAACATCAAATACAAAATAACATAAGCAGGGAGCCCATAACTTCTCAACCCCCCGTAGGCTGCTCAATACAGAGTGACCGAGCTGGTGGAGGCTGGGGCGGTGGGTGGAGGCTGGGGTGGAGGCTGGGGCAGTGGGTGGAGGCTGGGGAGGTGGGCGGTGGGTGGAGGCTGGGGAGGTGGGTGGTGGGTGGAGGCTGGGGCAGTGGGCGGAGACTGGGGCGGTGGGTGGAGGCTGGGGTGGAGGCTGGGGAGGTGGGTGGAGGCTGGGGAGGTGGGCGGTGGGTGGAGGCTCGGGCGATGGATGGAGGCTCGGGCGGTGGGCGGGAGTATTGCAGTGCTCATGTTAGACTGTTTGACCATGGTCGAGTGTTGCATGACTCGGCTCTTTTAAGCCTTGTCCCTGAACATGTGAAGATGTTCCGTATACGTGTGAATCAGCTGCGCCGTTGGACTTAAAGTGTCCCGTCTGAACTAACACAGGCTTCATTTTGGGGAAAAGATGGCCATACAACATGTAGTATCTTATGTATCAACTACATAGGCCGAGATCAAAATAGAGTAGACAAACACAACACAGTGCACTGAGAAGGTAGCTGTCAGGCCCTGTTCATTCAGCCAAGGGGTAAGTAGGGACCGCAAGGGTTTAGATCACAATACAACCGTTGGTTAAGAATGGGTTTATATGGATGTGGTTCAAGACTAACTCAATGAGAGGAGATTTCTCATGAAGAGGAAGAGTATTGTCCTGAGATAATGGATGTATGGACTGAAGGTCCTGCTGCTTGTAAGAGACTGTTGCCACCTTCTGGTTAAACGCAGTAGAGACAGACTAATGTACCATGGTAGTTAACTGTATTATCATATGTGTGTATTAGGGGAGGCAGGCGGAGGTAGAAATCGGAGGACAAGCTCATTGTAATGCACAGAACAGAATGAGGAATGGTATCAAACACATGCGGTATCGAACACGTTCCATGCATTACAATGGACCCGTCCTCCAATTTCTAACTCCGCCAGCCCCCCCTGATGTGTATGTGTTGCTAGGAGCAGTGGGTAGACCAAGTCACTCCACCCTGTCCACAGTACCGTGCACCGGACCTTCGTACACAAGGCAAGGTCAAACACACGAGTCACATGCAAAACCGTTGCCAAGCAAATGCCAAGCATGAATGCAAAGGGTTTCTCCAGCGCATGGTGTTGTCACCACATACAGGTGGCTTCACATAGTGTCGTTACTTTGACAATCCTCAATAGCCACGCTGTTCTAAAATCCTGGGGAGAACCCTGATGTGTGTTTGGTTTCTTGATTGATCTCTACAAACGGATCTGCGTCTAACCCTCTATGGAGAGGTCCCGTCTGGTTCTATAATCACATCCAGAACTGGATTGCATTATCAAAACCCGATTCGCATTTATTCATTTCAACGTCATAACGCTTTCACTTTCGCTGTCGTTTTTTAACAGCAATGTTGTCGGCGATCAAAGATAGTTACTCTGTTATTACTAAATAAATAGTTTAATTTGTTTGTTTACATAGTGGCACCGCCAAGTTCACAGCGTGGCACAGCGCCACTCTTACATTCTTTGGGGAGAACCCTGCACATAGAGAGATAGAACTTTGACTCTACCACGCACTGATTGAAAAGCATGGAAAGTGTCCAACCATCAAGTCAAACTATTTACTTAAAAGCTTTTCCTGAAAGCGTTGCTCGAGGTCAAACCCTCAGGCCATTTGTTGTTTGGAGGTTTTGCATGTTGATGGCTCAGTGTGTGTTTGTGGTGGAGGGCGGTGATGTGTCTGCCTGTCCTGCTCAGGGGTAGAGAAGACACAGGGGGGGGGGGGGGGAGTAGTGGAGTGGGTTCGGAATCACACTCTCGTGATTAGGAGGTAGCCCTGACTGAGACATGAAACCTCAAGTGTAGCCCTCTGACCTTGAGGATGACCTCTTGGCCTAATGGTAGACGCTTGTGTCTTCCGTGTGTGTTGGCCTGGGTTGAGCCGCACCACAGGGGATTGTGCTGTGAGATTACACCTCACAGTGGACTACCAGCCCTGTTCCCAGCGTTTACCTTTCTACTGCTACGAGTACATGCCTACGATGATGGTGGTGGAGGAGAAGCTGAGCTGGGAGGTACTGTAGGGACTCTGACATCATCAGTCTGTGCACCACCAACCAGGAAGTGTCGGCCATGAGACAGATGCAT
>NC_139666.1:5999730-6057230 GCF_951799395.1 Argentina silus
GCAGATCACGCATGTCACAGGAGAAGATTGGCGGTCCGATGAACTTTACAAGAACCCTTCCTCTTATCAGCTCCTTCAACTCACTGCTCAGGGTACGGTACGGCAGGACGTCCCATTTCCCGTCCACACTGACTTACTGGTCAGGAGAGTAGAGGAGTGGAGTTACGCCTGTGGTTGGACCATTCGTCATTGTCCTCCCTCTCTCTTACAACCAGCAGTGATTTCACCCTCCGTCCTCCCTCCCTCCCTCCCTCCCTCCCTCCCTCCCTCCTCCCTCCCTGCTATCTCCCTCCTCCCTTCTCCCTCTCTACCAGGGCAGGGCAGTTAAACATTAAACTACAGAGCGAGTGAGAGAGAGAGAGAGAGACACACACACACACACACACACACACACACACACACACACACACACACACACACACACACACACACACACACACACACACACACACACACAGGCCCTGTTAGCCTGTTATCACCACTAGAGAGCAGGTTGAACCTTGACTCACCTACTCAGGTGCTACTACACGCCTGCTACAGGATTCATACACACAGACACACACACAGACACACACACACACACACACACACACACACACACACACACACACACACAGACACACACACAGACACACACACACACACACACACACACACACACAGACACACACACACACACACACACACACACACACAGACACACACACACACACACACACACACACACACACACACATGCCAGGTACAGTACTCACACAGAGGAGTGTACTTACTGAATATAACCCCCGCCCCCTAGCTGAACATAATAAGGTATGAGTAGCTAAGGTGAATGGGATAAGGCCTGGTGATAACAGCTCTGATAGGTCACTTTGATTTACTGGCTGGCTCTTATCAAAACCAATGTAACCAAGTGACAAGGCCGCATTCAAGCGTGAAACTATATTCAAATGTTTACAGTTGCCTCATTATAATGTGGATTTGGATTTACATTATGTACGATATGCGCTATCTAAATAACGTTTTTTTTAATCATATTAGCATTTTATTTTATTGTATTTGATTTAAGGCATTAGGTCAGAACTGTTTATATGTGTGGTCTTCTCTGTCTGGATGAGACATTGCTGTCTGTCTATAATTCTCTAAGCTCTGGTTGTTTTACCAGTACTAGTATAGAAATCCCAGTGACACAACCTATAAAACCGTCTTGGACCTCTTCATATGATTTACTGAGTCTCATTCACACATAAACATCAAATTGAAACTAAAATATACACTCTGGCACATGGCACACGACCGGTATTCTTCTACAGCGCCTTCGGAAAGTATTCAGACCCCCTTCACTTTTTTCACATTTTGTTGTGTTAAAGACTCAATTTAAAATGGGTTACATTAAAATAATTTACCATCAATCCACACACGATACCCCAGAATGACAAAGCGTAAACACGTTTTTTGAAATTTCAGTAAATTTATTAAAATTTAAATACATAAATACCTCATGTACATAAGTATTCAGACCCTTTGCTATGACACTCTTAAAATTAACTAAAATGCAAAAATGTCATCAACAAATCACTCAAGTTGAATTGAGTCCATCTTAATGCAAGGATAATAGTTCATGTAATTTTGGAATTCATATCTTTGTTTTTATAGGGTCTCTGATTTGCATAGGAATCAATTTCTGTATTTCAATTTTAATAAATTTACTGACATTTCTAAAAACCTGTTTTTGCTTTGTCATTCTGGGGTACTGTGTGTGGGTTGATGGCAAATTCATTTAATTTAATCCATTTTAAATTGAGTCTATAACACAACAAAATGTGGAAAAAGTGAAGGGGTCTGAATACTGTACATGCCCTTTTGGAAGATCAGAAGTGGTCCAATAAATATCCTGGTTCAAGTAGTGTTCAGAGTGTACTGGGAGAAGGTGGAAGTTGAACAGTTCACATAGAGGAAGTCATGTTGACATTAGCCAGGCGAGCCTGGGAGATGAAACACACATACTAACTTACTGAGTGTAACCAACTCACTCTGATAAGACAACTGTGACTGGATGTGCCTGATTGTTTTTATTTTTTTATTTTTTTATTTTTTTTAATTCTTTTTGTAATGCGCACTTCATTGCATTTATGTACGAAATGTGCTTTATAAATAAAGTTCGATTTGATTTGATATAATGCTTGAAATAACTGACAGTCTCTCACAAGGCCTCTTAGAGGAAGTGGTCAAATAGATATCCTGGTTGAAATAATGATTAAAGCACTGAGAGAAGGTGGGTGGATGGGTCTGTCTGTCTGTCTGTCTGTCTGCCTGCCTGTCTGCCTGTCTGTCTGTCTGTCTGTCTGTCTGTCTGCCTGCCTGTCTGCCTGTCTGTCTGTCTGTCTGTCTGTCTGTCTGTCTGTCTGCCTGTCTGCCCGCCCGCCCGCCCGTCCGCCCGTCCGTCCGTCCGTCCGTCCGTCTGCCTGTCTGCCTGTCTGTCTGTCTGTCTGTCTGTCTGTCTGTCTGCCTGTCTGTCTCTTAAGTTCAATGTAGACTGAATCAGAGTTGCTCTCTGAAGTTTCAGGTTCCCGTTTATTTATTTAAAATAGATGTCCTGGTTTAAATAACGATCAAAGCACTGGAGTGAGAGGAGGTGGGTGGAAGTTGAAAAGTTCACCTCGAGGAAGTTGTATTGAAATTATCCAGGCCTATATGAGAGTTGACACACATATTTTCCAATGAGGCCTTAATATGTGATCATCAATGTGACCTTTCACCTTCACTAAGACACTCTATAAAGCTTTATTTAAATGCTAGTTTGAACTACAGAAGAAAAAAAAAAGATTCGGGAAAATGTGTGGGTCGTTTCTGTTTCTGTTTCTGTTCTTGATTTGTATGTTGGCTGACCAAATGTAATGCGAGGCACCTACATATTGTTTACACATATGAGAGGATGTGTGATGACTAACCCTACAACAGACGGCATGAGAAGGCATATATATATGCATGTCATTACAGTGCGTCACCCTGCAACATGGACCGGAATTCACGTACTGTAAATACAATTCTTTGCTCATATGATGGTGCCTGATATCTGTACTGCACACATTTTAATATCCAACATATCTTTTCTTTCTTTTTTTTTTTTTTATTATTTTGAAACCATCAGAAGACATCTGTTTTACAGCATGTTTTACTGTATCTACAGGGTGTATTACAGGATGGATGGGTAGGGGCCTGGTGATCTGCTCCAGCCTCAACCACACTTACAAGCCTCAACATTAGCCTTCCATTACGTGTCTGTCATCATTTATTAGTCTTTGTGTGTGTCTTCGTCATTGACAATAGCTGTGTGTTTTTGACAACTGTAAGCAATCGAGGCAAATCATCCATACTGTAAATATGACCTCAGATGTGCTCATATATATATATATATATGAGCACATATGTATATGTATATATATATATATGTATGTATAATGAGGTGAGAGGGGGGACTTGGGGATAAAGAGTAGTATGAGCCATAGGACACGTGTTGGGCTCGAGAGGAGAGTGCCTAGTAACCAAATCAAGTCAGTTTGAGCAAAAAGAGATGTCCTCCAGTGCCCTCGGAAAGTATTCAGACCCCTTTACTTTTTCCACCTTTAGTTACTGTTTGTGTTATAGACTCAATTTAAAATTGGATTACATTAAACGAATTTGCCATCAATCCACACACAATACCCCAGAATGACAAAGCTAGAACGTGACAACATACTGTACCTAGAAACAGGATGGTATGCTTGAGGGCGGTCTTGACCCTTGAACTTGTGGCCTCTGGTCCACTGGCCCCCTGCCAGGCCCATGGGTTTCAGTGGGACCAGGAACATGCTGCAACACAGACTCTGGCCCGGAACATCCCCACTCACTCAATGCAGATCTTCACTTTGCATGGTTCTTCGTTACATTAGCGGTGATTTCCACCGTTCCCATGGCGACCGGCAGCGGCAGTGTCACCAGCACTGATGAAGGTAAGATGTCCGCCGTCCCGTCAGCGCGTTGAACTTGAACGGATGGCATATCGCCACGTAGCGCTCGAAGCTCAGCATCGCCACGTTCAGGATGGTGGCGTAGCTGCAGGCCTCGAACACAATGAATAGAGTTTACAGAGGGGAGGAGTAGGAGATGAGGCTGGCGTGAACGGGCGTCCCGGTGATCAGCACCACATCACACATATCGTGACTCCATTTTCCACAAGCCCCTTCACCAGGATGCAGTAGTGGAGAAACAACACTACTACATACCAGCAGTAGTAGAACATCATCTCCCTGTCTATGGTGGTAACTTCTAGATTAGATTAGATTAGATTAGATTCAACTTTATTGTCATTGTGCAGAGTACAAGTACAGAGACAACGAAATGCAGTTAGCGTCTAACCAGAAGTGCAAAAAAGCAGTGTGAACAATATATACTGGTAGTGTATCTATTGCTAGGAGTCTCAGTAACTCAGGAGTCTCAATAACTGCAATCAAGCTAACAGAAAATCCACACAGTCAGAGACAGCTGTTTCTGAGGGAAAATATACGTATAATAAACTCCTCCTTTGTCCAAAGCCGTGATTTATCTTCAAAGTAGGTTATTCCGTTTTTTTAAATATACTGTAACAGACCTCTCACCACCTCACTCTATCTACCACAGAAGAAGATTGAGATCCAATCCAATCCATTGAGCGTCTTCACCTCACACTTCAACGTGTGGCCCCCAAACAGAGCAGCAGAAGCAGGAGCTTTACCCTTTGTGGGTGTTAAGTACCGACTGTCAGTATACTAGCAGTTCTCTCAGTGTTTTCTCCTCTGTCAATATTTATATACACCGGAATATACACCGGGGAGTTTATCCTGGAATTCTTACTAGCAAGCTCCCTCCCTGGGGAAAACACACGTGAAAAAACACATGCATTCCTCATTCTGTTCCATGCATTACAATGAGCCTATCCTCTGATTTCTGCTTTCACCAGTCTCCCCTGGTCCACACTCAGAGACACCCAAAGTGACACCAGGTGTTATCAGCTTCTAAATGTTCCTGAAAACAGGTCAAATTCATGTTTTTCTTTAGAACCAATAAATTATGCTTTTCCACTGCATACCAGGTCCCAATCCATACAGATGGGAACAGTGATCATATCCATTCTCCTGTAGGAAAACTCTCTCTGGAATCTCATCATCTTCCTGTATGAGGCGCTTCCTATGAGAGGTGATTCCTGTGTGAATGACTCAGCAATCAGCTTGGGAGCAAAACAGAGCATTTCCGCAGATTTTCTTTTGGCTATGAGGCTTTTTAACATGTAGTTTTGTGTATTCATTGATGATGCTTTTTAGTGTCTCTGTGTCCTTTGTTTTTATTGTGTACTATTGGTGTTGTATGCATTGGCTGGTGCAATCAAATATGTTTAAGAGTAATATAAAGCAAATTATCATAAGACAACAGTGCACTTATAGCAGCAAATACACTCACAGAACACTTTATTAGGAACACTATACTAATACTGGGTAGGGCCTCCCTTTGCTCTCAGAACAGCCTCAATTCCTCGTGGCATTGATTCCACAAGATGTTGGAAACATTCCTTTGAGATTCTGGTCCATGATGACATGATTGCATTAAGCAATTCCTGCAGATTTTTCAGGTGCACTTTCAAGCTGTGAATCTCCCGTGTTACCACATCCCAAAGGTGTTCTATTGGATTCAGATCCGGTGACTGGGAAGGCCACCGAAGAACACTGAACTCATTGTCATGTTCATGAAACCTGTTTGAGACGACTTTTGCTTTGTGACATGGTGCATTATCATGCTGGAAGTAGCCATTAGAAGATGGGTAAATTGTGGCCATGAAGGGATGCACATGGTCAGCAACAATACTCAAATAGGGCCCAAAGTGTGCCAAAAAAACCTTCCCCACGCTATTACACCACCTCCACCATGAGAAGGTGTACAGGTGTTCCTAATAAAGTGTTCAGTGAGTGTATGTGCAGACAGTATATCCTTCTGAACAACCAAAACATATAAAAAAAGATACGTAAAGGCTTACCACCATATACAACATTTTAAGTATATACTTTATTGTATTATTTGGTCTTGGATTAAATAGTTTATATGCTCTAACTCAATCAATATAAGGTGTTTATTTTATTTATTCAAAACTGTTAAAAGCATGCTTTTTTAGTACACCTTGCTAATATTCTCACAGCTTGGTGGCTCCCCTTCAGTTCACTTACATTTACATTTACATTTTTGACATTTAGCAGACGCCTTTATCCAAAGCGACATTTGTCTCAAGTAAGTTAATTATCTATACATCAGTCATCATAAGAAAACTAATCTATGCTAGGACCAGGGGCCATTGGCAGTCACAATGCTAGAAGAAGGAAGGATTACTTTTTATTATTTACAGTTGAGAAACTGTACAGGGGGGGTAGTGAGGATGAAGAGATCTTTAGGAGGGA
Source organism: Argentina silus (assembly GCF_951799395.1). Taxonomy (NCBI): domain Eukaryota; kingdom Metazoa; phylum Chordata; class Actinopteri; order Argentiniformes; family Argentinidae; genus Argentina; species Argentina silus. The sequence goes on from NC_139666.1 coordinate 6,006,189, forward strand.
CAGTCAAGGTGTAGCCTATGACTATTAGTATCAACAAGGAACATCATCATTCAGTTCTGGCTACAATCCACATGATGGATAGTAAAACAATAACACGAGTTATGCTAGTCAACAAAAACATATCATAATGTCACTGAGCCTTCATCGGGTATGTCCAGAATCAAATCTGATCCAAACTGGAGCCAAACCTGTCAACTCGCTTGTATATATCATTTTATGTCTCTAAGGGCAAGTTGTTCCTGGGCAGGGGAGTAGAAGATGACTGGGACTGGTCAGGGTCTGCGGTGGGGGGGGCAGTATTGGTGGTGAGGGGGTCAATGGAATTCGTTGTGGCCATGGTCTGTCCCTGGGAGTTCACCTCAGGCCTCAGGGTCCGTTTGTTGATGTGTTGGATGGTGAGACGACAGCGTAGCACCTGAAGGAACACCTGTTCAGGAGATAAGACTGTTACCTGTAGATATGTGCAATCATAGTTTCCCTGTTCATAACTGACCTTGTATTTAGTTTAACTCATTTAGTGCCGAGGGTGAATAAAGTTGCCCAAATTGTCATGGGTGTCTTTATTCACCAAAAATGAATACATTATGATGCTTCATTTTGTAGCCAATCAAAGTGTTGTAGCTAGGTAAATACCACATAGAACACTTGGCACTCTAGGTGGTGAGTGTTCTGAAATTCTTTGGCAGTTAGTGGATTAAAGTGGCAATCAAGGTTTCAAACAATAACAGCGGTCTCCCTGCCACTTTTTTCATAAACAGCAGAGGGATGGGGCTGGAGAAATGTAACCATTCTTAAATTCACAGACAGAACTATGGATGGAAGGACTGACCATAACTACCACCCCACAGATCAGGAACGTGTCAGAGTCTACCATCCGCAGAAAACTTCACCAGCAGAACTACAGAGGCTACACTGCAAGTTGCAAAACACTAGTTGGCCACAAAAACCAGGATGGTCAGGTTACAGTTTGCTAAAAAGCACCTAAAAGAGTCTGCAGAGTTCTGGAAAAGGGTCTTGTGGACAGCTGAGACAAAGATTAACATGTACCAGAGTTAAGTGTGGAGAACAAAGGAATTGCCCAATATCCACAGTATACCATCTCATCTGTGAAATATGGTGGAGGGGGTATTATGGCTTGGGCATGTATAGCTTCCACTGGAACTGGCTCACTTGTCTTACTTGTTGATGTAACTGCTGACCGCAGCAGTAGGATGAATTGTACAGAAGTGTACAGAAACATCTTGTACAAGCAAATGCCTCCAAACTCATTGGATGGTGCTTCATCATACAGTAGGACAATGACCCAAAACATATTGCCATAGCAACAAGGGAGTTTTTCAGGCCCAAAAAAGTGGAAAGTTGTTGACTGGCAAAGTCAATATCCATTTATTTACTCATATTTAAATCCTATTGAACATGCAATTAATTTGCTGAAGGCAAACAACAACTGAAGTAGGTTGTAGACTCAGGCAGTTATTGCATGCAAAGGATTGTTGACCAAATAATGAGCGCTTAATTTGGACATTGGATAAATTTGATAAATCTGTCCCATCACTTTTGGTTACCCTGAAATAGAGGGACTATGCATAAAAAGTGCATGGTGAATGGTGAAACCAATCTGTAGGCAAATACCATCCAAAAAAAGCTGAGAATGTGTACTTTAACCTCATAGTAAGTGTTCGATTTCAAATCCAAACTTTTGGAGTGTAGAGCCACAAGAAGAAAAAATGCTTTCTATGTACCAATCCCAAATTGCCTCTTTCAACGTACTAGTTACTGATTACTTACTAGATCTATTTATTTTTTGTTTTTTTGCTTCACCAATATTTGTTTATTTGCTTCACTCTGAAGCAACAATTTTAGTAAAAAAAAAGTGCCTTAGAAATTAAATGTATTATTATTGTCATTTGGGTCACCTGTCTGAACTGTGGGGAGGAGATGTTGTAGAGGAAGGGGTTGATGACAGAGCTGAGGAAGAAGACGATGGTCGCCACGTGGTTGAAAACCGTCATGGAGTGGATGTTGACAACGATCCATTTGGGAGCCGCTGCCATCATCAGCCGATTCACCTGGGTGGGCATCCAGCACACAGTCAGGGCTCCCACAATCAGTCCTGGGGGTGGGGGGGATCAGGGGGTCAGGAGGCAGGGAGGATGGGGCAGAGGAAGAGAGAGAGGGAGGAGAGAAAAAGGCAGAGGAAGAGAGAGGGGGGGGAGGCAGAGGAAGAGAGAGGGGGGGGGAGAAAGAGGCAGAGGAAGAGAGCGAGGGCAGGAGGCAGAGGAAGAGAGAGAGGGAGGAGAGAAAGAGGCAGAGGAAGAGAGAGAGGGGGGAGAGAAAGTGGCAAAGGAAGAGAGAGAGGGAGGAGAGAAATAGGCAGAGGAAGAGAGAGAGGGGGAAGAGAAAGAGGCAGAGGCTGATCAGGTTTTATTTATTTATGTTGTTTCTGGAGGAGATGGAGGGGATTCCAAAAATAACCTACCCAGAAATAGGATGGTCTGCTTGCGGGCGGTCTTGACCCTTAAATTCTCGTGCTTGGGTGTGCCCTCTGCTCCGTTGGCCCCTCCCCCTATGGGGCCCATGGGTTTCTGTAGGACCAGGATCATCCTCTGACACATGACCCCCACCGACACCAGCACCACCATGTACACGATAAATGCCCCCAAGACACTGCCCTGGAACGTCTTCCAGCGATCCTGTACAACGGTGCAGAACGTCAGTTCAACAGGCCCCTCCTCCAGCTGAAAGGTAACGTCCATCGACTCCATGGCGAACAACAACGGCAGCGCCACCAGCACGGACATCACCCAGCTGAAGATGATGAGGTAACACGCCAACCGTGCCGTCAGCGCCTTGAACCTGAATGGGTGGCATATCGCCATGTAGCGCTCGAAGCTCAGCGTCGCCACATTCAGGATGGTGGCGTAGCTGCACGTCTGGTACATGAAGAAGTAGAGTTGACAGAAAGCTGGGCTTTGCATCGTGCTGAACGGTATGGTGATGACGATGTAGAGCTCCAAGGGCATCCCGATGATCAACACCAGGAGGTCGGAGCACGCCAGCGACACCATGTGATCTGTCACGCTCCTCTGAAGGTAGCCGTTACGCAGCAGCACCCGGGTCACACGCACCGTGACTACATTTCCCACAACTCCTGTCACCAGGATGAGACTGTAGAGGACAATAAAGAAGACTTTGAGAGAGTAGCTTTTCATCATCTGCTTCAACGCCTTGTTGTCTTTCCATATCTGCTCCCAGATTATGTCAATATCAACGTCCCTGTCCATTGTGGGAAGGAGAGTTCAGATCTCCAGATTGATTTCTCCCCCTACCTTAACGGTTCCACAGGGCAGAGCCTCAGTAATAGCAATGAAGCTAACAGAGTCTCAGTAACTGTAATCAAGCTAACAGGAAATCCACACAGTCAGAGCGAGGTGTTTCTGAGAGATGTATTATGTATTATAAACTCCTCCTTCGTCGAAAAAACTGTGATTGATCTTCAAAGTAGGTTATTCCGGATATTTGATTATGACACACCTCTCACCACCAAACTCTCTAGATACTTCACACTTAATTTGTCACAGGGGAAGATCGATGTCCAAATTACTATCCAAGAACGTTTTCTCTTGGTTTAAGCTTCTTCAATCCACACTTTGTATGGCCCAAATCACAGCAGTAAGAGAACCGTGTGTCCTTTATGAGTGTTAGTACTGACGGTCAGTACAGAGTGGAAGCACTGATTCTCCCCCCCTCCTCCATTACTGAAGTGGTGACATAAATGTTTTTCTTTGCAACCAATAATGTGAGAGAAGGTGGAACGTTTACCTCAAAGAAGTGCTGAAATTAGCCAGGCCTCCTTGAGAGTAGTCTTGCTTCACTCTCCATAAATGGTCATAAAAAGGTCATCATCTACAATATAGTGATATAGAAAGTCCATAACCCCATTCCAAATGTTAGCCTTTTGTTACCTCAGAGAACTGGAATCGAAAATACATTCAATTAGGATTTTGTCCCATGTGATCTACACAGCCTGCTGGATACATTCAAAGTGAAATAAAAATAAAAAAAAGTATCAAATTATTTATTCAAAATGAAAAACAGAGAAGATCTGTTTGCAAAAGCCTTCACCCCCCCGAGCTGTGGATCTCCTAAATTAGCTCAAATAGAAACATGTCTTCACCAAGTTTTTCAATACGTTGAATTGTTGATAAGTTGTTGACATTTTGGGGAATTTTTCTTTCACCTTGAAAGTGTCCAGTACGCTGTGTAGAATACAAATCCTAATTAAATGTATTTTGATTGCTGGCTCTAGCGCAACAAAAGGTGAACATTTTGAAATGGGGTGCAGACAATACTTAACCTGTCTGTAACAGAGGGAGTTGGTTTTAACCTGTCTGTAAAAGGGGGAGTTGGTTTTAACCTGCCTGTAACAGGGAGAGTTGGTTTTAACCTGTATGTAAGAGGGAGAGTTGGTTTTAACCTGTATGTAACAGGGGGAGATTGGGAATATGCTTGCTCCATCATGAGTAACTTTGCCCTGAACGTTGCCCTTTGCATTAGCTGCTCAAGTTCAAGCCTGAGCCTTAGCTCAGCGGGCTAACTCTTGTGGCATGCAAGAGACCCTAGTTCAACTCCAGTCAGTCAAACAGTATGACAGTATGAACCCTGATTCTACACAGCCTAACTGAAAGATATTCCATGAGCAAAACCTGAGGCATGTGAAATCACCACTCAGGATGGATGCATGTGATGAGACGTCTGATTGGCTGAAAGCTCTGAGTGCCAACAGCACGTCTGTGTTCTGAACAGGCTCTCAGACGGGGGGCCAGATAGAGCACGACATCCCATAATGATCTGCATGACAAAGCGTCGCTAGGGAGGCAGGTGCACACACTCTCAATGATGACGCTACAAGCTAACTACAGAACACAGCAAATCAATTCTGTTTGTTTACCGTAATTACCCTAGCCTCGTCATTTTAGCCTTTTATCGTTCCCTAATTATGCGTTATTATTTCCCCTAATGGTTCTCATTGTGAATGTGCCCTCGAACTGCTATTTGAATGCAGAGTGATGAGACGTTGTTGATGTGGAGAAGAACAAACAGCTGAACAGAATACTAAGAATCATGGCATTGAAGCGAGGCCAGGGGAGGCCGGTGGAGGTAGAAATCGGAGGAGGCCTCACTGTAATGCATGGAATGGATTCAGGAACGGTATCAAACATACTGTTCCTCATTCCATTCCATGCTTTACGATGAGCCCGTCCTCCGATTCCTACCTCCACCAGCCTCCCCTGGGTTGTAGCTAGACTGCAACAAGATGCATAGGAGGGAACAGCAATGTGAGGCAGAGGTAGGGTGGGCACTGTACAGCACAGTGAGCCGGGCATAGAACAACTGTACAGTTCTACTGGTAACTCACCTGAGGTAAATTTGATGAAAAGCACTAGACACATGAGTTCTTCAAAAACTCTATTTATTTTAGAGACGAGAATGAAAATACAACGTTCACATTGTTTTAATAGTGCATCATAAGAACGGCAAAAAAAGACTCAAGAGTCACACTTCAGAAAACATCTGAGACTCAGACAAAGAGCCAGATGATACAGTAAACCAAAATGATCACACGTTTATAGAAAATGTGTTTCCATCTTTTCAAGAGATCCATTAATGATCTGTTAATTCATACAAGGACGGGACATTTTCAAAACAAATTTGATTGGTTGGATCAAAGAGAGAGAGAGAGAGAGAGAGAAACAGCCTTCCACCAAAAGTACCTGAGAAAGTAAAAGACAATAACAATCTCCTAAAATAAGATATAGACATACAACAATATCATAAGCACCTTTGAAAAAATATGATTTCAAATATTGCAAAAAACACACCATGGTACATAATGTTTTTAAAACATGAGTCTTCAGAATAATTACAAACGTCATACAATGCACTTATATCTGGCCTCTCGCCAGTTGGTTAGGGACTGTCCAATATGGGGACTATGTGGAATTTGTTGAATATCTCAAAGCTTTCTTAGCGCTTGTATAGGGTGGTACAGTACAGTAGAAACTTCAGGGCAGGCTGGTGGAGGCAGAAATTGGAGGATGGGCTCATTGTAATGCATGGAATGGAATGAGGAATGGTATCAAAAACACATGTTCTACCTCCACCAGCCTCCCCTGAGTAGAGTACAATAGAGTACAGTTCCAGAGAGCTTAGGTTTCATCTCAACTCTCACAGCTCCCAACTCATTCGAATCATATCATAAAATCATCAAACCATAACATTGATAGCAGACATGGGTTAAAATAGTCATTTAAATAATTTGCTGTGCTTGACTGATTCTGCCTGGCGCAATGGAACCAATGGAATAGTCCTGAAAGCGCAAAACCCCCGCCCATCAGGCACTCCAGGCAAGCACACGCAAACGCTGAAAGACATTTTAAAAATCCCATTTCAAACCCAGGTGTGATGGATACAGGGTCTGAAGGCTGAACTTGAAGCCCTAACACTAACAGGCGTTACAAAGGGAGCTTCAGATGGACAGAGATAGAGAGAGCACTTGAGGGTCGTCAGTCACTTATAGGACAGGACGGTTATATTGCCTCCTGCAGTTAACGGAGGTCATAAAATGTCTCTCCTTCACAATTCAATTTCCACTGTGAAAACACTCCATAAAGCTGTGTACACAGGTTAGACAGCTGACAGGCGGGCTGGGATCACCTAAGCCTGCATTCATAAAGAGTCTCAGAGGAGGAGTGATGATCTAGGATCAGTGTTGCCTTCCAGATTATAATGAATTAGATTATATGGACATGTGGAGACCTGATCCTAGATCAGCAATCCTACTAGACATTTATAAATACTCAGATCATAGTGTACAGTAAAGTTGCAGGGCGGACTCTTTTGATAAACACATCAAATAAGTGTTTCTACTCATCACATAAAATCATCAACAGAATAAAAGTGAGTGATATTTCATATATTGATCAACAAACAAAATATGTCCTAAAATTCAATCAAACTCCTTCATGGCATGAAATGGTCTGCTTGGAGACGAAATGTTTTCTGACACAATTTACCAAATGATCATTCATTTTGGTTACCAATTAAGAGTAATCAATCAGTAATCCGTTTGTATTATTATTATTTTTATGTCCATCGAGGTGGTCGATTCTCCAAATAGCTATACAGCAATTATTCTCCAGGACTGAAGGGGACAACTTTACTTACAAATAATTATTGAAAAATCAACACACTGAAAGATCCATCTGTCTCAAGTCCACGTCATCTTAGTGTCTTAAAAGCGCTTTTACATACATTTCATAACATATAATCAAAACAATAAAACAGTGGATACACCTTTCATCTTAGAACATTAATAGAATCGTAGAGCTGAATCTATCTCTGAGTATAGAACTGTGTAGTGGTCATATACAAAACACAAACTAAAATCACAACACTTTATTCGCATTTCACTGCGTACAGTATGTACACAGTTTTGAGATGCTAACTGTTTTCAGTTGAAAAGGCAAAAAACCCAGCACACAACTGTCCTAACAGCATAGGGTTTTGTATTGTAGCTTAGTCAAGCTATGCTAAGCTAACTGACAGAGCAATAGCCTCCATAGGTTTTCTGTATTGTAGCTTAGCTATGCTAAGATAACCGACAGACAATATTGTATTGTAGCTTAGTCGAGGGTTTAGTGTTAGTTCACATTCAAACACAAAACTAAACATCTTCATCACAGTTCTTCATGATCCAGCATTGCCTGACTTACGGGGTCAGAGACAGACAGGAGAGAGTAGGTGCGTTTGACTTAGCTCACCCAGTGTACCGGGTGGGCGGGGTTTGGATCTCAATACCAATGGAATAGTAGAAGAAGTGCTCGCCCCGCCCCTCCTGGTGCACCAGTCAGCTAAAACCACTATGTTTAACATGAGGAGTATAAAAGGAGGTGGTCCACAGGCTAGTTCTCTCTCTCCTCGTCTCAAACGGAGGCTGCGCCCCCATATCTCCACCCTTTTCCTGAAAGGGCATAACTTCAGGAGAAGGGTGGAGAAATGAGATCAGCACAGATGCTCTCTCTCTCTCTCGAAACTCGTACCGTTTCAAGCGGTCACATGACACGACAGGATGAACCAATGATATGACGGTCCGGTGAGCATCAGTACCGTAGACGGCTGTTCTGTTGTCACACAACGATGTCCGACGTAGTAGAAAACACACACAGTCTCAGTGGACACAGAGTTGAGTGTGTGTGTGTGTGTGTGTGTGTGTGTGTGTGTGTGTGTGTGGATGCTGTACAGAATAAAGCGTCATCTGGTTGAGACGGATCAGCGTCCGTCTCCACACTGAGGAGGACAAAGACCTCGTAGACGAGAGGAGGCACTGAGGTGGGGGAGTTCGAGGTCTCCGATTGGTCGCTCACAGATTGTCACTTCATCATCACAATGCGCCGCGCTGCACTCACCACCTGGGGAGACAGAGACACGGCAGGGTGAGAGACGCACGCGCACACACACACACGCGCGCGCACACACACACACACACACACACACACACACACACACACACACACACACACACACACACACACACACACTTACATTTATGGCATTTAGCGACTTACAACAATACTGATAAATATATACAATTTCTTTTATCCAAAGCGACTTACATTACAGTGAGTGCATACATTTCAGTATATATGGTCCCAGCAGGAATCAAACCCACAACCTAAGCGTTGTTAGCGCCATGCTCTACCAACTGAGCCACAGAGGACCACATGAAGAGCCACAGAGGAGCCACACACAAGTAATAACATCTCAGACACCACCTGCTGATTTCAATACCTCTCTACCCTCCCACTCAGCCTCAACATCATGAGGCAGGGGAGGCTGGGTGGAGGTAGAAATCCGAAGACGGGCTCATTGTAATGCACGGAACGGAACGAAGAACGGTTCCGTTCCATGCATTACAATGAGCCCGTCCTCCAATTTCTACCTCCACTAACCTCCCCTGTTCTGTGATCACGTCCAGGTCTGGTGAAGTGGGCAAGTAATATCACCAGAGGGCTCCATATCTGTGGCTATCCTGTGAAGTGTTTGTGCCGTCACTAATGTCTCATCTAACATGTTTACTAGAAGATCCTCCAGGGTGAGTCATGTCCTGTCTCCCTCCCTCTCTCACTCAGCGCCAAGCCCAAACATTTACACATGTATACACACACGGTAGACAGATGGTCAGAGGCAAGCTAATGAGGGGAGGGTTCAACAATGTCTGGATTTCTTCCTGTGCTTCCCTCTCTGAGGACGTGAAGCAGAGGCAACCACAGCACAGAGCGCTGGACATACACCATATATGAAAAATGTGTTTTAACTCACTTCGTGCCGAGGGTGAATAAAGTCGCCCAAATTGTCAACATTCTACAGTGCCAAGGGTGACTTCAGTCACCAAAAATGCATCAATCATGATGCTTCATTTTGTAGCCAATCAAAGTATTGTTGTTCGGTAAATACCACATAGAACACTTGGCACTTTGGGTGGCGAATGTTCCGGAATTCTTTGGCAGTTGGTGAGTTAAGTGCGTTTTATTCTTATGGTAGCACTTTCTCAATGGTCCTTCTTTATCCAGAGAGTGAGGAGGCCTAGTTCTATGACAGAGTGGCTCTTCAACTCCTGCACCTCAGCATCCTAAACCCTGGTTTGTAAACTTGAACAGGTAACCGACGGTAACAGAAGATTTAAAACCTTTAAAAAAAACGGTTTACGTTTCTCTACCCTGTGATTGGCCAACGGTAACAGAACATGTAAAACAGTTGACGTCTCTCTACCTTGTGATTGGTCGGTGGATCAGGAGCAGAAGCTCCCGTCGTCAGGGGAGACGGTGTGTAAGGGAATAAGGCTTTCACTCTGTTCACTGTCATCTGGAGATCTGGGGGAGGGGCAATCATCATCATCATCATCATCATAGTTATAACCTTCATAACCATCATTATTATCATTGTTATACCACCATCATCACCATCATCATAGTTACAAATCATCATCATTATTCATCATCCCACCACAATCATCATCATCATACTAAATCACTAGAAGAATGAGAAAAGGCATTCAGAAAATAATGAGGTCATTACAGTATTTAAATCCCAGCCATTGTTCATCTAAGTACATACTGTACTAACCCTGCAAGCCTACGAGCAACGTGTCCTTGGTCTGATATCAGACCAGAATCTTTATAAAAAACCTCCTCTGGGTGAAGATAACTGAGAGAACGTGTGTGTGTGTGTGTGTGTGTGTGTGTGTGTGTGCGTGTGTGAGTGAGTGTGTGTATGTGTACCTTTGGATGTGTGTCGAGGTGTGTACATCTGTGTGCTTTGTGTGTATCTGTGTGTGTGTGTGTGTGGTGTGTCTATACACATACCTCTGAATGCGCTGTTTCCTGCATATAAAGGCGAAGACCCTCCTGATCCCGACCATGACGGGGTCCCAATTGTTGTAGTGACAGAGCAGCGTAGCAATGAAGAAGGAGAGGAAGACGGGCACCGCTCCCGCGAAGAACAGCCAGGAGAAACGCACCTGAGGACAGACATGTACAGCACAGGATTGGCTAATAACACCTACAGTACATGGTACACAACAGCATCAGCTAGCATAGCCTCAGCTAGCATAGCTTCAGCTAGCATAGCCTCTGCTAGCTTAGCCTCAGCTAGCATAGTCTCTGCTAGCATAGCGTCCGATAGCGTAGCAACAGCTAGCATGGCGTCAGCAAGCACGGCGTCAAATCAGCTCGCAGAGTAGCAAATAGCACAGCATCAGCTAGCCCAGACAAAATATGTTTACTAAGGAGTGAGAGAGAGTCAAGAGCATCAGAGCAACATCAACATGCTCCTCTCTACACTACTAACATCTATAAACATGTTGAAACATCTGTAAGTGTCTATAGTCCCGCTGGGACTATATATACTGAAAAATGTATGCACCTCACTGCAATGTAAGTCGCTTTGGATAAAAAGCGTCAGCTAAATGGCATATATTATTATACAGATATAGTGACTGTCAGGGGAGGTTGGTGGAGGTAGAAATCGGAGGATGGTCTCATTGTAATGCATAGAACGGAATGAGGAATAGTATCAAACAAGTGTGATTGACACCATTCCTCATTCCGTTCCATGCATTATAATGAGCCCGTCCTCTGATTTCTACCTCCACCAGCCTCCCTCCGAGGCTGTCCAGGCCCTCTTACCTTCTGCATGCAGATGTCAGCTATGATGGACAGAGGGATAGTGAGGCTGAGGGCCAGGGTCCCTATCAGAGACGAGGTGAGGAAACAGCCCCTGTGGAAAGAGAGAGAGAGGGAGGGAGGGGGAGAGAGAGAGAGGGAGGGAGGGAGGGAGGGGGAGAGAGAGAGAAAGGGAGGGGGACATTGAAATGACAAAGCACCGTCAACAACAACATTCCTCTACACTACAGCAACTGTAGTATATTCTGCTCTGCGCACCACAGATGGAAACTCACACATCAAATTCATACAGTACATTAGTCAATCAATCAACCAATCCCGTACCATAGCCAGAGGAACTCTGACAGGACGGTTCCTATGAGCCCGTTGATGAGGATGTAGGTCCAGACCAGCTGACTGGGCAGCTCAAACGCCTCGAACCCCGTGTAGTGTAGCACCAAGAACCCCGGCCACAGGAGCAGCAGGTTGAACAGGCCTACGAACCCTGAGAGAGACACAACACTGGTTAGAGCTAGTTACTACTAGTTAGTCGCTACTAGTTAGTTACTACTAGCAAGTTAGTAGGCCCCTCAGACAGACACACAGACCCCTGAGAGAGAGACAACAACACTGAGTAGAGTTAGTTACTACTAGTTAGAGAGAGAGAGAGAGAGAGAGAGAGAGTAAGGCATCTACCAACCAAAGAACATGGGGATGTCTAGTTTATCCTCCCGGTCCACCTTCCTCTTGATCATGACGATGTAGACGGCATAGAGAGCTGCCCCGGCCAGAGACCACAGAGAGCCTGCACCACACACCACACACCACACACCACACACCACAGTCAGACAATCAGTGTTAGCTTTGATGCTATGAGAACACACAAACACCTCTGCTATATACGGACATCAATAGCTATAATGCAGCTCTCTGTGGGGGCAACACAGCGTATCAGGATGTCATCTTTGATACTAATAGAATATAGAAACACTTGATGAGACACAACACTCGGTGGCATTCGCTACAACTCTCTCTATCTTGAATACTCCGTCTCCATGGTTACCTATCGTGCCTTTTCCGTCGGGGGTTTCCATGCTGGAGAAACTGACCAGAGCTACGCCCCCCATACTGAAGAGGAGAGAAACCAGAGAAACAGTTAAAAGCCAAACTCGCCCCTGTAGTGTGCAGTAGTGACAGTCAGCAGGAGGGGGTGTCGTCACAAATGTTGAATCAGTGGTGACGGTGATTGTGAATCGCACCAGTTTCGTTTTTTTTTTTTTTTTTTTAATTGAAGCATAATATTCTCAAACCTTTGGCTGGTAAGATTTCCCCTGCCAACGCCAAAACCTACCCGCGTTTGGTGACAGGACACGTATGGTTCCGTTTGGACTCACCTCAGAGCGACAGCCAGCAGCTTGGACAGTGTGAAGCGGTCGCTGCTGTTACTGGGGAAGATAGCTGCTAGGATCAGAGTGAACAGACCTGGGGGAGTAGAGGGGGAGGAGAGGGGGAGGAGGGAGAGGAGAGGAAGAAGGAGAGGAGAGATAGAGACTGTTCGGATATGTGGTTGAACAGTTGACATGTTGAAATAAACTTTTAAATGGTTCTCTGACATCAACATGAATATGCATCGATAATGGTCTCCGTGCATCTCTTTATCTTGACAAACCATAAAAACAATGTTCCTACAAAAGCCTGTCAGAGATTTGATTTCTTCAACATCATAAGCATCCAGTAGTAAAACTACTACATGGGGGTGGGGCTAATGTGGTGCTTCATCCAGACAGACTGACCTGACGTGGACGAGAGGATGTTGACGATCGCCACCTGGGTGTCAGACAGAGCCTCCTGGTAGGACAGGTTCGCTAGGAACCACTATGAAGGAGAAAGGGAGGAGGAGGAGGAGGAGAGCGTTGTCAGTTTGACACACCTCTGATGTGTACCTCGGGCTGCGTCCAAATGGTCTAGAAATCCTTCCTTTCCTTGTCACCCTTTCCTTGACCTCGCTAGCAACGAGGGAGGGTCAAGGAAAGGTAACAAGGAAAAGGAAAAGAAAGGCTGGTGTTTTCTGTACTATCTGAACGCAGCCTCAGGCTCCGGGTCGCTGCTTAGGAGGAAGACCATGAGTTATGATGCTACGGTTCTGTTTGGCGCCCAAGCGTCGGTAAGATGAACAAGGCACAGTTTCCGCATGTATAATGCCTCATTATAAACGCATCTACACTATTCATGAAGGACGAAACTCAGGCCAAGAAGTTTTTGGGTGTTGTCCAGCAAACAAACTCTCTGTTCAAACAACAGTCATCATAATAACAACAACAGCGGCAGCAACAACAACATCAGGTTGTAAATCATGTCAAAGAAAAGCGTTTGTGGTGAGTTCACCTAGCCGCTGACAATTACACAATGTAGGTCCTCCAAGAGCCGTATTAGGAGGGTTACTTTCCAACAAAATAAGTGAAGTTGTTGTAGAAGTTGGCTCAACTTAAGCACATACAAACCAGGGGAGGCTGGTGGAGGTATCTTTTGGCGTACTAGCCAAATCTCCACGTTCTTGGGGGCCGTGTCCATTCTACTCATTCTGTTTCTACGACAGGACCGCCCCGTCCTCCACCACGAGCAGCTACATTTTAGCGACTTACAAATAAGTACATTTGTCTAAGTAAGTGAATCAACTATATAACAGTCCTTGTAAGGCCAACCTTCGATAAGAACAAGTGCCATCTGTGTTTTAAAAAAAGAATATATATATATATAGATTTTTTTATTCCAAGTTATTAGGAGGGTGGAGAGGTCTGAGGAGAAGGAGACCAGGTGTACCCTAAAGAGATAAGTCTACCAGGACGCACCTGTACACACACACACGATGGACCAAGACGCACCTATACGTGTCCACACACACACACACACACACACACACACACACACACACACACACACACACACACACACCCCCGATGGACCACGACACACCTGTACGTGTCTGCATACACAGACACATGCGCGCACACCGCCCGCTTAAGTCTACGGCGGGAGATCCTCACCACAAAGCAGAAGAAGAAGCTGATCTTGGCCACGTCGGTGACGGTGAGCTTGCCCACGTTGCGGAGGGCGCTCTGGTGGTCCTTGGCGGCCGGGTACGACATCCTGGACAGCTTGGCCTCCAGCGCCTGCGTGGACGGCAGCTGACGCACCTCCATGATGTTACTGAACCTCACACGCTGCTTCTTAGAGCCTGGGGAGGGGGGCGAGAGAGAGAAGAGAATCATCACAGTTTATTTGTCATGTACATAAAATACAGCCGTAGACAATGCAATGAAACACTTAAAGAGAGAGAGAGAGAGAGACAGAGACAGAGACACAGACAGACAGCTTTAACGTGCGTCTTCACTCTTGTAGGCATCAGCAAACGGTCATGAACACAGACATTACTACGTGGACACCACAGATAAGACTGAATGACCAATATCTGACCCAACCATTCCATTCTGTGTCTCTCTAATCCATCACTTCAATTCCACATTCGCTATAATCACATCTCCTCCCCCAACGAGAATAGACTCAAGTCTGCCACAGGTCCATTTTCACCCGTTGTGGTATAATTCTCTTTAAACTGCCCCACCTCAAACGACCCGCACCGGGGGTCTAAGCACAGGTAGAATTGGACGGCCTTGAATTGAAACCATAATTATTACCTTTCACAAATGTCCCCTCGAAAGAATATGAGCCTGCCAGGCAGCCGTAATGGTGGCGATCTCTGATAATCACCATGACGACTGGCCCAGACAGAGAGAAAAGCAGCCCATCATGATCGAGCCAGACAGAGAGCCACCGTGATCATCCCCCCCCCAATGACCAGCGTGGGGGGGGGGGGGGGGGGGGAGAGAGAGAGAGAGAGAGAGAGAGAGAGAGAGAGAGAGACAGTCCTAATGGTGGTGATCTGATAATCGCCATGACTGGGCCACTGTGATCCTCCCCTCATTCCCCTCCAACGACACCAACATGAGGGAGCATTACACCTGGGGGTCGCTGGGCGGTCAGACAGGGTGTTCTAATCAGGAGCCATCACATCCGTCCCCTGGGGACTGCACTGTCAAACACACACCGCTCACTCAGGCCAGAGGGCCACTCAACACCACAGCTCAACAGCTCCCTCTGCTGGCCACCACTGCCGTTACATGTTTCTCATGTAAAGGTTTGAGGGCATGAAACAGTCCCGTTTTACGGGACAAGGACAAGCATGTGTCTTAAACTCTGCCTTGAAGCCTAATGTCCGTGAGAAGACGTCCCCAAACAGCAGGATAAGGTATGATATAGACTGGTTCTCCGAACCAACAGTTTCATATTCTGTAGTACAGGGGACGCTGGTGGAGGTAGAAGTCGGACAACGGGCTCATTGTTATGTATTTGACACCACACATGATTGATTCCATTCCATGCATTACAATGAGCCCGTCCTCCGATTTCTACCTCCACCAGCCTCCCCTGCTGTATATGCCTTGTGTCGTTTTATTAACGCTGCACTCAAGTGCTCTTCAGAAATAGTAAACTTGGAATTGACAGAATCGGTAACTCAGAGTGAAATCTCAGAGTTTTCCACCTCAAAGTCATGTCAGAACTAGCCAAGAGGTAGCTCTGTGCAATATCCTGCGCTAAATCTTGGTCAGAAGCTCTGAGTTTCTGAGCAGCACCTGAATGCACCATTAGTGTGTTTATTTCAGTACTCACTGGCAGCACAGTCTCCATTGGCGAAGTTGGTCTGCTCTGTAGTGACATCCTGGAACTTGACTGGAACATACAGAGGCTCACTCTGTCGGACAGACAGACAGAAGGACAGCAGGGGCATCAGTCAAGTGTATTGAGCTGGGCTGTACACATTTCTTCATCATCATCATCCTCCTCCTCATAGTCATCGTCATCTTCATCTTCATCTTGCCAGCAGAGGGACCACAGTCAGAGTCCTAGTGATAGTACAGAGGAAGTGGGTCAGTACTCACCAGGGAGTTGCTGAGGCTGGGGTCAGTGGTGCAGGGGGCGAAGTAGGCCTCAGCATCAGCAAACTACAGACAGACAGAGACACAGGTTTAAACAGGAGACAGGTTTGAGGGTGGAAAGACACACACACACACACACACACACACACACACACACACACACACACACACACACCTCCACCCCCCCCCCCCTCCACCTCCACCTCCACCTCCACCCCCCTCCACCTCCAGCCCCTCCTCCTACGTACGAAGGCTGCGTGTCGTCCCCTCAGGCTGCCCGTACACTGCTGCCTCCACGGTCTCCACAGCAGGAAGCCCAGCAGGTACAGGACGAACATGGAGGTCTTGGTGAACGTGCTGAAGAAAGGCTTGTTGTAGTCCTGGCGCTTGAAGATGTACTGAGGGTAAAACACGAGAGAAGGAGGGGTCCTTTTAGGGGGGCTTCACGGTACCATGGTCCCATTCTCTATCGGAAGGGAGTCGCACAATCTGGATCAAGGCATCGTTTCATTTCATTTTACTCGGCTGAGCTTTTTCGGTCGCGAGACCTTGAACAGAGCATACCTGATGACAAGCAGAGCAAAACAGTCCCGTCCTCTACCTCTCTCCATCAGCAACTAGGTGCATCTCACCTCTAGACACTGATCTAGGATCAGCTTATCTGCCCAAATCCTCCACCACCTTTAGCATTAAAGGGGGACATGAAACTGACCCAAGATCAGCCAGTCTCTTGTACAGGTGAGCTGTCTGAGGCGCTGTCTGAATGGGGTGCTAGTGTGGACAATGGAATGTAGACTCTGTAGGTCTTTACAAAGGACAGGGCCGACCAAAACCACTCTGTTCTGGCATGGATATGTTCCTTTCACACTGTCCTTTTCAGTCCTGTTTCAGCTCAGCTCAGCTCAGCTCTGTAGTGTGAGTTAGGGCACATTGACTTACGGAGGTGAGCTCGGAGGAGGCCACCCAGATGACGTCCACCAGGAGCAGGATGACCACCCCCAGGGCCATGCGTCTTCGCTGGGCCGCAGAGCTGGCCTGGGACCCCCCCATCCGATTCATGATGAACACCCAAACCATCTGGACACTGATGGAGGGAGGGAGGAAGGAGAGACAGGGAGAGAGAGAGAGACGCATGCACGCACACACACACACACACACACACACACACACACACACACACACACACACACACACACACACGTGTGTAAGTATTCATTTGTGACCCCAGCCTTTCCCACCACACTACATAAACACAACTCACATTTTCTCCAACAACAAGTCTTTAAGTAGAAACAGATGGTTGTATGAATGGAATGGAATAAGGATTTGTTGCGTTGGATACCATTCCTCATTCCATTCATTACAATGAGCCCGTCCTCCGATTTCTACCTCCACCAGCCTCCTCTGACCTGTCCTGTACCTGTATGGGTCCGATGAAGGATTCTTCTATCAGACTCTCTCTGCCTGGTCTCTTCAGTCAGGCAGGGGGGCGGGAGTCCGAAACAGTTTGTCTGTTCTCTTTTCCCTGACAGAGTCCTAAAGGTAGAAACATTGCCATAATAAATGACACTTGGGAGCATGTATTCGCGGTTCTCTTTTCCTTTTAGTCTGAAACAGCGTCAAGGCAGACTACGACCAAGCACTGTTCAAAAGCAGCAGCCCTAACCACACAACCTCTCACACAACCTACTATCATGTCACATTGTTACACAACACTAAACATTGCTACTGGGGTGAAACTCCAGACACACACCACTGGAGATACGATAAAGATTGCCTTTATCAAAGCCTGCCTATGATATAGGATTGGCCTTTCTATACATATGGAAGCATGCATATGATACAGGAAAAGAAGAACACAAGACTGTTTTAAACCACCTCAAATGTTGGCCTATTTTATTATAATGTCCTATGATTGTTGACAAATTATTTAGGAAATTCTGCTCTTGCTCTGGACGGGTTTCAGGCTGGTGTATAGTGTAGCATGAAGCAGGTTGACATTGGCCTTCAGTATACTCAATGTAAAATGCAAGAGGCAATTTTGGCCTTACCAGGTAGCTGGACACTCAAAAGGCACGTTGGTAAGATAAGTCCTGGTCCTGTTCCTGTCCAGTCCTGGCCTGGTACTATCCCAGTCTAAAAGAGGTTAGTCCTGGTCCTCTCCCAGTCTAGTCCTGGTCTTGTCCCAGTCTAGAAGAGGTTAGTTCAGACCGACCTGCCCCAGTCCAGGTGAGGTTAGTTCTGTCCTGCCCCAGTCCAAAGCAGGTTAGTTCAGTCCTGTTCCAGTCCAAAACAGGTTAGTTCAGTCCTGTCCCAGTCCAAAGCAGGTAAGTCCAGTCCTGTCCCAGTCCAAAGCAGGTTAGTTCAGTCCTGCCCCCGTCCAGCTCAGGTTAGGCCTGGTCCTGTCCCAGTTTCAGTCTGCTCCGGGTGTTGCTGTAGCAGACCCCTTCAGAGGACAAAGGGACCAACATGGATCTTCACTGACAGCTGCAATGCACAGAAAGCATGGTCAAATACAACAACCTGTAGACTCCTCTCACTGGTAGACTGCTCTCACAGACTACTGGTTTCCACAATAAGAAGGATGCATTCCTAAATTCCAGAACCAGTCCTTACAGATCTTCAAGGGGAATCAGAGGGGGGGGGATTGCTGTAGTGTAGTGTCACTGACTGACTGTCTGTCTGTCTGTCTGTCTGTGTCTCTCTCTCTGTGTCTCTACTATCTGCAGATAGTAAGTTGATGGCTAGATGCCCTTTATTTAATAATAAATCACAGTTCATGTTCCACCGCTAATGCGCCTCGCTATCTCACGAGCCAGATCGATCAATAATTCATCACACATCAGGGCATAGCGTTAGACAGAGGCTAGCAGCTTTCTACCCGGCCAGGTAGTATTTCGTCTGCTTGAGTGATGGTGCTATCTAAAATTGATTGCTGCTGTGCTGGTCATAACTACATAGTGTTCTAAAGAAGGCTTGAGATCTGTGCATCTCCCAAAGAGGAGCTAGCATGCAAGGTACGCCTGTTGTTGTACATGTCTGTCACTAACGTTAGCTCGCTCAGCTAACTAGTATCTCGAAGTTCAGTGACAAGCTATTCGTGTTTACCTTGATGATAAGTAGATCTCGTTGTATCGGATGCGAGCGTCGCTACTTCGTCTTTGCAGAAGCGCAAACACCTGGTTCATCGAAAAATCAACATTTATGACGATACAATATCTAACTGATTAGGTTGTAAACATTAGCACTCCTTTTCGCTGCTTCCTGCTCAGGTGACTTCACTTAGAGCTGTCATTTAGAACCGCCGCTTAGGCTTGTGGGGTATGTAGTCTTTGTTCACGCCATGTAGCATTTGCCCCATCATTTCCCCTACTTATAAACTACATTATCCATTAAGCAATACTAGTGTGGGGTTGGTGTCAACAACAGCCAGTCATGCCCTTTGGCTCTCAAACAACCATAAAACATGTAAGCTATCAGCACTAAACACACAAATCATTTTTTGGAGGAATAAAGGTGATTTACTACACATCAGAGTAATTGTGAATATAAACAGTTGCTCTCATCAATGATTTTGTTATATCAAATTGATTCATGTTGTAAATTTGCATGGACTCTTGAATCATGGAATCATGGAATCATTTATTTATACAGTTAATGACAACCTGTCAAGGGGCAAGGGGCAAGCAGTCCTATCGTCATCATATTTATTTCATAATTAAGGCAAAGAGTTTTTCCTAACCACATTTATTCATTCATATTTGGCATTCAATTAAAAAAAAAAAACATATCTTGAACATCATAGAGGAGGCACCTGTCAAAAATGGGGATTGAACTGGCAGGTGAACTCAGTGAACTGGCAACAGGTCTAGTGTCAGACCAGGACAAGTACCATTCATCTCCCGCCTGCCTTTGTGCCTGTGAGCACAGGTGGAGGAAGAAATCGGAGGATGGGCTCATTGGCTACCATTCCGCATACCCATTCCATGCGTTACAATGAGCCGGCCTCCAATTTCTACCTCCACCAGCCTCCCCTGCTGCTGACCCTATGCTCCCCAAATGTGCTCTTGCATGTGTTTGTGTGTGTTGTCTGGGGGTGTTTAGTGCAGAACATGTACAGTTCCTTATATAATCCATCCATGCTTACTGCTTACATACAGAAGTTTCAAGCTTGTTATTTTCTACTCAGTTCCACTTTGACCCCTAGAGACCATCTCCAGCTGTGTTTACTAGGCTGGTGTGAGCCAAATGACAGTGGCTCTAATCATACTGTCCGGCTCCACTTTCTAGGAATGAAGTACTGTATAGGCTGACGTCACAAATGCATGATATTAGCATAATGATAGTAAAACCCATCTCTTTGATCTTGTATTATCCATCTGCTGCAGTGGAGGCAGAAATCTGAGGCAAACCATTTTGTCTTGTGACTGACATCAATCATTTCCTGTGACCCCCAACAACTACATTGCCAGCTATGCCAACACATAATAATGACATCCAATTGTATTCTAATCGCCTACAAAAAATAACCCAATACACTGCAATATAGGTTACACAGACATTGTTTGTCTTCATACAAAATAAAAATGTCATGTGTGTATAAAAGTGTCATGTCTATCAAATCATGGAGGTTAGTTCGATTTTCTCAGGGCACCCCAATTGGAAATCGGGGGACCTCGCATGGTGTCCTGACCCCCAAGTTTTGGAAATGCTGCACTCCTCTCTCTGCTGATGGCTCAGGCACAAGCAGCTGAATGACTGACAGCTGAGGAGGGCTGTGCCTGCATCGCTCCCGGCGACAGCCATCTTGCCTCTCCTGCCTGCCCAGACCGAGTGCGGAAGTAGGAACTGTACAGTGCGGGGTTTAGCGTTCCGCCTGTGGACGGTTTGCAAGATCCTCCACCCGACACAGACAAGACTGTTCTCCGTTAAACGCAACACATCGGTGATTATCAGAAGCGCAAGAGATGGCAGGACGATTACCGGCGTGTGTTGTGGACTGCGGGACAGGGTAAGCTAATTCGAACTAGACCGCCTTGCAGACAGGGCACCGAGATTTTTGGGTGTCACCGAAGCGAGCAGTCGGCTGTCAGCAACTGGGTGTGTGTGTGTGCTAGCTGGTTAGCTTGCTAGCACATAGCATCATTGTAACCTTTGATGCCCATCCCATACACTCAACGGGATGTAAAAACCATTTTGTTTGTTCGTAAATGCAATGCCGTTCTAAAGTCGGATGCATAAAAACGGTATTTGTTTGACGCCATTGTGTACATTAATAGCCTTAAACCTGCTATTTGCTTTCATCATCAGAAAATGTTATCTTCCTGTCGAGACCATTTCAATGCAAGAATCGACCAATAGGCTTCGCAAGCAACCAGTCCTGATCGCCGGCTCTCGCTAGTTAGGTGTAGTGTAATGTCTTTAGGACAGTCTTATAGTGAACAGTCTGAATGGGATTTGCACATTTATTGGAAAGATAAATGATTTGGTCACTAAATGTATGCAGTTGATAAGTTTTTTTTTTTTAGTTTTTTTTACGGCGCTTGCACACAAGTCTGTCAGTCATCATCCCCCGGCTTTGAGCAAGCGCACAGCGACTTCCTACATTGTCGACACTTCCTCATTCACGCTTTTTAGTCCATATATGGTCGTTTTCGGCATCCTAACATGTTTTTTGGATTAAGTTCTCTCATTTCTCTCATGTATCCGACGGCTGGTTTCCCCCACTTAACCCGTATTATCAGAACTCAAACTCAGGCATATGAGGCGCGCCATGTGGAAAAAGCCAAGTTTGACAGATTGGCACAACAACGTTGTAGAGTGACCTCCCCGTTTTTTTCAACACTGTTTGCAATGCATTGATTGTGCATACTTCCGCTGTGATGATCATTGTTGTACAGTCAATCTTATCATCTACACCATAGATGATAAGTCAATATTTGACAGAGCTTAACAAATAAGACAAATATGATTTAAACATCCCTTCATAATGCACTGTAGTGCCCCACATCCCAGTATTCTGTGATCATGAACTAGATGTCATTTTATGTTGAATTAAACCAGTAGTCCTACATGATGCTTTGTGCCTTCTTCTGTGTCTTATAAATGTCGGTATTGTTGTGACTCAGGCTCTGTTCCTCTTTCCTATTGGTGCACAGTGTTGTGTAGTCTATAGAGAGAACATTATCTGATGCTCTGTATAGGCCTGTTAGTTCTGCTCTGTTAGGGTTTTGGGTTAGATGTAGCTATGCAGTGTTTGCATGTAGGGACATGAACTCTTCTTCTTTCCTTATGCTGCTGCATACCTCTCTCCACTTATCCCCCATCCCTTTGGGCTATTAGCAAGTGTGTGTGTGTGTGTGTGTGTGTGCGCGTGTGTGTGTGTGTGTGTGCGTGTGTGCGTGCGCTTCTTTTGTCTGCGCGTGCCTGCCTTAGGAAGAGGAAGGGAAAGCTGAACAGCAGATACACACACACACACACACACACACACACACACACACAGACAAGACCTAAGAGCAGATGTTAGAAAATGCCTAGAGTAGTGAACAGGAAAGGATGAGTTGAACAGCAGTTCAGTACTCTGTGTGTGTGTGTGTCTCTCTCTCTTAGTACTAGCAGAGGTTAGCCAAGAGCAGTACACCACACCACACCACACCACACCACACCACATCGGCAGGCAGCACATGAGTCACCCTCACTACGACCCAAATGTTTGAACTCCACATCCTCTTACCTCAAGCACACAAGTGGGACACTATTATTAGAGTCGAGCTTCTCCATAGTCAGACAGAACTGCAGCGGCGCTATCAGGGCTAAATCTGGCCACGCTGCTGTCAGTGAGAGGAGGGGAGGGTTGTAGTGAAAGCAGGGGAGGTTTGATACCGTTCCTCATTCCGCTCCATGCATTACAGTGAGCCCCGTCCTCCGAATTCTACCTCCACCAGCCTCCACGCGTGTTTGATACCATTCCTCATTCCATTCCATGCATTACAATGAGCCCCGTCCTTCGATTTCTACCTCCACCAGCCTCCCCTGGGTGAAAGGGCCTCTGGATTGTCATAGGCTACGACTGTATGTTGTGTTTTGCTGGGCGTCAGTTCTTGGGCATAGCTGCCGAGAGATTTAGGCGTCGCTTTTGATTTTGATATTTACTGGGCCACCTCAGGACGAAGGTGGAGTCATTGTTCTTCTAATCTTACACAGTAAACAGTTTAGTGTTCGTGCTTTAGGCTGTAATGGTTATGTAAACATAGGCTACCCAAGGCAGATTGGGCACACCTGGATCAACAGGAGTGGTTGGTAGGGGAGGAGGAAAACAGGGTGCTGTAGGGGGTGGGAGCTGGTGTCTGTTTTGGAATGCAGCCTACTTCTCCTTTGAGGATAGGGGTCCACAGGTAGGGGTGTGGTGCAACAAGCATGTTGAGGCTGGATGGTGGGTTAGGGGGTAGTGGCAAGGGTCTGGTTTGGAATGCAGCCCCTCCTGTTGGAGGTGTCCACTGGTTGGTAGGAGAGGAGTGTGGTGCAACAAGCTTGTTCTGCCATGAGGGTGGGGTAGGCTGTAGGTGATGGGGTCTAGTAGCTAGGGTCTGGTTTGGAATGCAGCCCGTCCTGTGCGGTGTCCACCGGTAGGTAGAGAGGAGTGTGAGAGTCGTGCAACAGGCATGTTGAGGCAGGAGGATATGGTGTAGGTGATAGGGTGTAGGTGGTAGGGTGAAGGAGTTGGGGTCTGGTTTGGAATGTAGCCCCTCTTGTGCGGTGCCCATTGGTAGGTAGAGAGGAGTGTGTGTGTGTGTCGTGCTCCAGGCATGTTGAGGCAGGAGGAGAGATGAGGAGGCCCAAGCCTCAGACACGCTAGGACTGATCTCAGGAATGGAGCTGAGCCCAGTCTATGTTTGTTATGGTCAGAGTTCACTACTATGTGTGTGTCTGCTATGTCCAGTTCACTACTATGTGTGTGTGTGTGTGTGTGAGCCTACTACTACTACTGTTACTACTACTACTACTGTTACTACTACTACTGTTACTACTACTACACACTGAGCTGCTTCACTTCCTCTTGTTGTCCCACGCATGTAGGCTAGGCTAGCAGGTAGCTAGCCGTTGTTATGGTTACAATAGAGAGCAGCCACCTTCTACGTTGCTTATTGTGAATGTTCCACTTCAGCCAAATGAATAGCCTTGTGATAAAGACCTTGGAATGGAATGTGGACCTACCTACATTCTATCCAGGAGAGGCTGGTGGAGGTAGAAATCGGAGGACAGGCTTGTTGTAATGCATGGAACGGAATAAGTAATGATATCAAACACACGCATGAGTGATACCATTCCTTCCAACTATATTCCGTTTCATGCATTACAATGTGCCCGTCCTCTGATTTCTACCTCCACCAGCCTCGCCTGCTTGTATTTCTCTACTATGTCCCTTTAGGAGTAGGCTACTGTTTGTCTAAGAGATGTTGTTCTAACCATATTCCCGGGTCATGAATGTTAAAGACTGCTGCCTGCTGTTATGACTTCCTCTCCTCTCCTCTCTTCTATAAATAGCCTGACTCACCTCACACTCAGAGAGGCTAGTGTTGCTGTGACCTGGGTGAAGGGTAGTGTATTCTACCCACAGCAGGAGAGGCTGGTGGAGGTGGAAATCAGAGGACGGGCTCATTGTAACGCATGGAATAGAATGAGGGTTAGGGTTAACACATGTGACTCACTGTCACTGCTTTGGCAGTCTTCACCAGTGTCCTCTCTGGCCCTGTTTGAATACCTTCCCTCCCTCCCTCCCTTTCATCAGGAAAGAAATCACAGATTCTAAGGTGATTGGACTGGTCAAATCAAGCTTTCCCCTGCATTGCTTCCACCAATCAAGTCATGTCAGATCAGTGATTTCTTTGAGGGTGAATGGAAGGAAGGAAGGATGCATTTTAAAGAGTATTCCAACTGGGCCTATCAGTCCCCCTGGCCCAGAGCAGGAAGTAGTGGAGACTACTGAGAGAGAGAGGCCACATCTGGCTAGCATGTGGCTAGCTTAGCTAAGCAACAGCACTTCATGAAGGGATTTAGGAATGTATGGGTCATAAACTTTATAGACTAGGCTAGCCTTTGATGCTAATGCTAAAGGTGCACTAGGCTAGCCTTTGATGCTAATGCTAAAGGTGCACTAGGCTAGCCTTTGACGCTAAAGTACCAAAGGTCAGTTGTTAGGCTATGTGGGATAATGACTGGAAGTGTATAGTCTAGGCCACAACAAAAGACCACATGCCGTGTATGTGTGTGTGTGTGTGGGCGGTATGCTATGTTTAATGCCCACCTTCATGCTTACATTGTTATTAGAGAGTAATTACCTTGTTCCTACACGTGCATAGAGAGAAAGTGTTGACTGATGAATTCACAGCTCGTATCATCTGCTCACCACGTCCCATTTACAGTCAACGTTGTGTTTTCTTAGACTACTATGTCTTGGCTTAGTCATCACAGCAAGTCAACCAGAAAGGAAGCCTTGCAGTTCCTTCGAGTCCGTACTAGCGATGCTTCTGGGAGGGTGGGTAGATGGGTTTACACAGCGGTGGTTCACTTTAGGAAATATGAATAGTCCCTTAGATTCCCAAATGTGACATGAATGGCCCTTTCAATGCCCCCGTCCTATTGAAGTGTGTGTGTGTGTGTGTGTGTGTGTGTGTGTGTGTGTGTGTGTGTGTGTGTGTGTGTGTGTGTGTGTGTGTGTGTGTGTGTGTGTGTGTGTGTGTGTGTGTGTGTGTGTGTGTGTGGAGCAGGACGGGCTCATTGTAATGCATGGAACGGAATGAGGAATTCCTCATTCCGTTCCATGCATTACAATGAGCCTGTCCTCCGATTTCTACCTCCACCAGCCTCTGCTGGCACTCAGCTAACCAGAATAGCCTATGGCTTGTCTTGTCCACCGATGATGCTTTAATGAGAGTGTTGTGGTAACACCATGCTTTCTCTTGCAGATACACTAAAATCGGCTATGCCGGGAACACAGAGCCACAGTTCATCGTTCCATCATGTGAGTTTACCTGTCCTAAAGACTCTGTATGTATTCTAATACAGTAAAGTTATCTAACTAATGAATGACTACTACCAGTCTTGACTAACCTCTTCTCTCTCCTCTCCCATCTCTCTCTCTCTCCTCCCATCCCTCCTCTCCTCTCCTCTCCCATCTCTCTCTCTCTCCTCCCATCCCTCCTCTCCTATCCTCTCCTCTGCTATCTCTCATCTCCTCTCCCATCTCTCCTCTCCTCTCCTCTCCTCCTCCTCCCTCCCTCCCTCTCATCCCCCTCTCCAGGTATTGCTATAAAGGAGTCTGCCAAGGTGGGCGACCAGGCCCAGAGGAGGATGATGAAGGGCGTAGACGACCTGGACTTCTTCATCGGAGATGAGGCGATAGACAAGCCCTCATACTCCACCAAGGTACGAGGCGATAGACAAGCCCTCATACTCCACCAAGGTACGAGGCTATAGAAACACCCTCATACTCCACCAAGGTACGAGGCTATAGACAAGCCCTCATACTCCACCAAGGTACGAGGCTATAGACAAGCCCTCATACTCCACCAAGGTACGAGGCTATAGACAAGCCCTCATACTCCACCAAGGTACGAGGCTATAGACAAGCCCTCATACTCCACCAAGGTACGAGGCTATAGAAACACCCTCATACTCCACCAAGGTACGAGGCTATAGAAACACCCTCATACTCCACCAAGGTACGAGGCTATAGACAAGCCCTCATACTCCACCAAGGTATGAGGCTATAGAAACACCCTCATACTCCACCAAGGTATGAGGCTATACTGCAGACGAGCCCTCATACATTCAGACATACCCATTACTATACAACTCAACATACGCCACCGGGAGTAAGAGGATATACGCCAGCAAGGTACGAGGCTATAGACAAGCCCTCATACACCACTCCCTACCATTAGTATACAGCACACACCGAGGTGCCTGACCTGCTCACTCTCAGACACGGTTTCACGTCACACACCCACTCAATAACAGAGAACATTCTGAACTCTCCGTCAGATGTCATCATTTATTTAAGGGAAAAGCTCTGCTAGCAAATAAGACAACAACCTGCATGGCTCAGCTCAGCCACTTGGAGGAGGGGGGAGGAAAGGAAAAAATCCCCCCCCCCCCAGCCTTGTCACATCTACCCCCCCGACTACTAACACGGATGACACACACATGCTCTATTACAGTGTCTTTCAGTTAGTCCAATATTTGGAACCAACCCGGATAAGGGATTTCCAACTATGTTAGTCTGTTAGATGTGTTTCTGAGCTGTGTACCAGCGTGTCTGACCCCTGACCCTGACCCTGTGACCCCTAGTGGCCTATACGTCACGGCATTGTGGAGGACTGGGACCTGATGGAGCGCTTCATGGAGCAGGTCATCTTCAAGTACCTGAGGGCGGAGCCTGAGGACCACTACTTCTTGTTGGTAAGACCGCAGTGGGTGGAGGGTCAATGCTAGGTAAGACCCCAGTGGGTGGAGGGTCAATGCTCGGTAAGATTATTCTTATTCTTCCCTCTGTTGAACACGACTCCTTGCGTCCTCTCCTCCTCTCCTCCTCTCCTCCGTCCTCCACTCACACTCCTACTGAAAACGCAGGGAGACATGAGAGGAATGTGGGATGCCGTCTGAGGGATGACAACATGTGTTTGGTCACTGTGTAACTGATGGTGCTGTGTGTGTCCCTGCAGACGGAGCCTCCTCTGAACACACCAGAGAACAGAGAGTACACAGCTGAGATCATGTTCGAGTCCTTCAACGTTCCTGGCCTCTACATCGCAGTGCAGGTAAGACATCATCCCAGCTAACACTAACAATCACCATCTCGCACACACACACACACACACACACACTAACAATCACCATCTCTCTCTCTCACACACACGCACGCACGCTAACAATCACCATCTGTCACACACACACACACACACACACACACACACACACACACGCACGCACGCTAACAATCACCGTCTCTCACACACACACACACACACTAACAATCACCATCTCTCTCACACACACACACACACACACACACACACACTAACAATCACCATCTCTCTCACACACACACACACACACACATACTGACTGTGTTGATGATGCATTATATTATTCTGTCAATATTGTTTTACCCCAGTGGGAATAGTGTCATAGTGACATTCTGAATGTTGTCATCCCGACCCTCCCCCCAGGCTGTGCTGGCTCTCGCAGCCTCCTGGACCTCCAGACAGGTGGGGGAGAGGACACTGACAGGCACCGTCATCGACAGCGGAGACGGAGTCACCCACGTCATCCCTGTGGTGAGTCACACACATATATAAACACACATGTACGCTGCCACACACACACACACACACACAAACGCATGGACGCATACGCAGACACACGTACATGGGAGCACACACACACGTATGCGGGTACACACACACACACACACACACACACACAGATACACACACGTACAGAGGCTCACGCACACACACATATCTGGGCCCACACATAGCTTGTCTACACTGAGCTGAACAGACTGGATAGGTGACAGACAGGTAAAGGAAAGCTGCCTGTCGCCATGTTTACACCCATCCAGGTCACCTAGATCAGTGCGCAGGAGGGACAGGACACCCATAGAGCTAGAATGAGTGGCCATGTCCCTTCTTCTCATTCTATTTCTATAAGGAGACCATTAGTAGTTGGTGAGGAGTGGGCTGGCCAGGAAATAAGTCAGCAGAAGACGTCCGTTGGTCAGTGGTGAGGTAGTCAGCATCTTGGTATTAACTCACTAACTGCCAAAGAATTCCAGAACACTCACCACTGAGTGTTTTTATGTGGTATTTACCTAGCAACAATGCTTAGATGAATAATAATGTGTGCATTTTTGCTGAAGAAAGTCGCGCTTGGCACTCTATTGACTATTTGGGCGACTTTATTCACCCTCTGCACTGAAAGGGTTAAACTGCTCGGAAACCC
This sequence comes from Argentina silus, assembly GCF_951799395.1. NCBI lineage: Eukaryota > Metazoa > Chordata > Actinopteri > Argentiniformes > Argentinidae > Argentina > Argentina silus. The sequence continues at coordinate 6,035,410 of NC_139666.1, forward strand.
ACCAGTCAGTGCTGATCACACTGGAACACAGGCCAAACATAGCAGTGGGGAGGCCATGTGACCACGCTGCAATGCTGACTTCAGAGGAAAGATGACTTCAGAAATACAAGGTCTGCTACACCAATGGAGGGAGTTTCAGGCCCAGGCTACACTCAACAGAGGTTGAAGACACACCTGCGTCCCGGCTGCTCGATTTTTGTTTAATGTGCTATGACATCGCTTCCCCCTAGATGTGTGTGTGTGTGTGTGTATTATGGTTGTCATATGTATTGTGTGTGTGTAGTGTCTGCAGTAATGTAAATGTTTAAACATGTCCATTTCTAGGCGGAGGGCTACGTGATTGGCAGCTGTATAAAGCACATCCCCATCGCAGGACGTGACATCACCTACTTCACCCAGCAGCTCCTGAGAGAGAGGGAGGTGGGCATCCCCCCTGAGCAGTCCCTGGAGACCGCCAAGGCTGTCAAGGTAGGTCACCCATAAACTACATTACCCATCATCTCCCCTGAGCAGTCCCTGGAGACCATCAATGCTGTCAAGCTAGGTCACACACCAACAAACTACACTTCCCATCAACCACCACTGCCTGACAAAGCTCTAATGCTCTGTCCCAGTTCTTTCTTTAACCTTGCCCCTGGAGTGTCCACTGTCTTCCCCCACATGATTTAAAAGAAATGGACTGGTTTAAGAGATACAGTGGAGACTCCCATAAGCCCATGCTTACACCAATCCTATGCTTTTAGATCCATGTTAGGATCTAATACCCATGTTCTGTTTCATCCAGGGGATGCTGGTGGAGGTAGACATCGGAGGAAGGGCTCATTGTAATGCACGGAACGGAATGACGAATGGTATCGAGAATTACAATGAGCCCGTCCTCCGATTTCTACCTCCATCAGCCTCCCCTGGATGAAATGGAACATGGGTAGAAAGGTAGAATGAGAAATACAATGAATTGGCAGCAGTTAGTTATAGACTCCACCAGAGGGCAGCATTGCTCCACCATTGATATAGTGTGTTTGGTTCTTCCTCCTGAAAGAACTGAAAGCTATGTTTGATGTATTGATTAACTAATGTCCCCTACAGGAGTGCTACAGCTACATGTTTCCTGATGGATGTATTGGTGGATGTGTTGATGGATGTATTGGTGGATGCGTTGATGGATGTACAGTTGTGTTCAAAATAATAGCAGTGTGATTAAAAAAGTGAGTAAAGCTCAAAATCCGTATAATAGCTTTTATTTCCATACACGCAAATGCATTGGGAACACTGCACATTCTATTCCAAATCAAAACATGAAGAAAAATGTATCAAATTTGTTATTACTTTACAGAAAGTGAAGAAAAAGGAATATTAGGCTGTTCAAAAAAATAGCAGTGTCTGCATTTTTCTTTACAAACTCAAACATTAACTGAAGAATGCTTGAAGATTTAGCTTTCCTGTGAATCACTGAACTAATATTTAGTTGTATAACCTCAGTTTCTGAGAACTGCTGCACATCTGTGTTGCATGGAGTCGACCAACTTCTGGCACTTGTGAACAGGTATTCCAGCCCAGGACGATTGGACTACATTCCACAATTCCTCTGCATTTCTTGGTTTTGCCTCAGAAACAGCATTTTTGATGTCACCTCACAAGTTTTCTATTGGATTAAGGTCCGGGGATTGGGCTGGCCACTCCATAACGTTAATCTTGTTGGTCTGGAACCAAGATGCTGCTCGCTTACTGGTGTGTTTGGGGTTGTTGTCTTGTTGAAACACCCATTTCAAGGGCATTTCCTCTTCGGCATAAGGCAACATGACCTCTTCAAGTATTTTGATGTATCCAAACTGATCCATGATCCCTGGTATGCGATAAATAGGCCCGACACCATAGTATGAGAAACATCCCCATATCATGATGCTTGCGCCACCATGCTTCACTGTCTTCACAGTGTACTGTGGCTTGAATTCAGTGTTTGGGGGTCGTCTGACAAACTGTCTGCGGCCCCTAGACCCAAAAAGAACAATCTTGCTTTCATCAGTCCACAAAATGTTGCACCATTTCTCTTTAGGCCAGTCAATTGTAACCTATTCAGCACAAGTCGTTTTTTCAACAATGGGACTTTGCGGGGGCTTCTTGCCGATAGCTTGGCTTCACATAGGCGTCTTCTAATTGTTACAGTACTCACAGGTAACTTTAGACCTTCTTTGATCACCCTGGAGCTGATCATTGGCTGAGTCTTTGCCATTTTGGCTATTCTTCGATCCATTCGAATGGTAGTTTTCCGTCTTCTTCCACGTTTTAGCTGAGCAGCCTATCATTTGCTGCACTTCTTTATATGTTTTCCCCTCTACAATCAACTTTTTCATCAAAGTACGCTGTTCTTCTGAACAAGGTCTGGAACGACCCACTTCACTCCAATTTTCAGAGAGAAGTGCACTATAACCAGCATGTACAACATTTGCTGCCTTCGTCCTTAAATAAGGGCCACCTGTGTGACACCTGTTTTTTCACAGAATGAATGACCTCACTAAGTGAACTCCACACTGCTATTATTTTGAACACGTCCTTTTCAATTAATGATTAAATTACACAGAATCAGCAGCATGCATGTCATGACTGTTGGGTCTGTTGGTTTTCTATTACTCTACTACACCTACTAGTAAATTATTTGCCATGTAGAAATATAATTTCTACCAAAAACAGTGATTTGATCTGGTTAGTGATGTTGGACTGCTATTATTTTGAACACAACTGTATTGGTGGATGTGTTAATGGATGTATTGATGTATGTATTGATTGACAGGAGCGCTACAGCTATGTGTGTCCTGACCTGGTGAAGGAGTTTAACAAGTACGACACGGACGGGTCCAAGTGGATCAAACAGTACACCGGCATCAACTCCATCAGCAAGAAGGAGTTCACCATCGACGTGGGCTACGAACGCTTCCTGGGCCCAGAGATCTTCTTCCACCCTGAGGTACGTTTAGTCCACTGCCCACTGAGTGTTGATAGTTTGTAAAGTCGGTTGTAATGCCGCTGAAAGCAGTGGACGGCGGATTGATTTTCTGATGCGACGCCACTATATTTCCGCAGATGTGGAAAATCTTTAAGAATCAAGAATCGTCCGTCCTACGATTTATTAGACAGGTCGTTCAGGCAAAGTGTTGGCACGCTAGAATGATGATACCTGTCGTGAGACAATGTGCTCCATCCAGGAGATGTCAGCTCACGATGCTGATGCCTAGTCTCTGGCTCTTTAACCCTAGTGTGTTTGTGTCAACTGAACACCTCCCTCCCTGTCTGTCTGTCTCTCTCTCTCTCTCTCCCACCCTCTCTTTCCATCCACAGTTTGCCAACCCTGACTTCACCCAGCCCATCTCAGAGGTTGTTGATGAGGTCATCCAGAACTGTCCCATTGACGTCAGACGTCCCCTTTACAAGGTAACAGCCCTGCCCCCTGGCCTCACTCAGACATACGATTGTGTGTGTGTGTGTGTGTGTGTGTGTGTGTGTGTGTGTGTGTGTGTGTGTGTGTGTGTGTGTGTGTGTGTGTGTCAGACATCCCCTAACAGCTCTGCATCTATAAGGACCTTGGTCACACTCCATCAATGTCCACTGAACACTCTGATCTTGTAGTTGTCAGAGCCCTAGACTCTGGACCAGCCGGTCGGCCATGACGTCCTCATAGCATGTTGAGTTGTTGTGTGTCGCCTTCTTCTTCATGTGTTAAAGTGTTCTTCCAGCAGGGGAGGCTGGCGGAGGTAGAATTCCGTGCATTACAATGAGCCCATCCTCCGATTTCTACCTCCACCGGCCTCTACTGACTTCCAGGTTTGTTGTGTGGCATCGTCTTCATGTGTTTTTTTTTTAAGTGTACCCCGCAGTGTGTAGTCATCCCCCTCTCCTGGGTTCTCTCTCCCCTAGAACATCGTCCTGTCGGGCGGCTCCACCATGTTCCGTGACTTCGGCCGGCGCTTGCAGAGGGACCTGAAGAGGACGGTGGACGCCAGGCTGAAGATGAGCGAGGAGCTGAGCGGAGGAAAACTCAAGGTCAGGAACGAGACACACACACACACACACACACACACACAGGAGGAAAACTCAAGGTCAGGAACTAGACGTACACACACACACACACACAGGGGGAAAACTCAAGGTCAGGAACTAGACATGCATGCATGCATGTACGCACACACACCCCTACACACACACACTGGGGAAAAACTCAAGGTCAGGAACTAGACGTACACACACACAGGGGGAAAACTCAAGGTCAGGAACTAGACATGCATGCATGCACGCACACACACAGGGGAAAAACTCAAGGTCAGGAACTAAACACAGACAGACACACACACACAGGGAAAACTGAAGTTCAGGGACTAGACTATGTACACTTCGGGGTATTTTCCCAGACACAGATAGAACCTAGTCCCTGACTAAATCACACTTTCCATAGAACAGTTATTGCATCAGGGCTATTCTTTATTAGTCCAGTCTCTGTTCTATAAGGGTAGTCCTTACTAATCACACTTTCAAATCATCAACTTTATTTAAAGTGCATTTCACACAGGTGTCCCAACACACTTTACAAAGACATCTCATGACAACATAACACATATAATACACTATTAACACAGTGAAATAATGACAATCATATTGACCATGGTAATGGTGGGAGAGAGAGTTGCTATGGGACACTGTATGCAGAGTTTAAATCTAAGTCTTGAGGTTTGAATTTAAAAATGTTAACTGTCCCTGACCCTCCTCACAGGGGCAGCCCTTACTCATGAAGTCTTTGATCACGATGTAATACGCATCTGTCTAATCCGGTGTGATTGCTTTGCCTTGGCAGCCCAAACCAATCGATGTGCAAGTCATCACCCATCATATGCAGCGATACGCCGTGTGGTTCGGAGGATCCATGTTAGCCTCAACTGTAAGTCCCACACATCCATCACTCTGTTTCCATTTGTCATGTCTGGTGCAATCTTGAGTTACCGTTTTACCGTTTTTTTTTTTTTACAGCGTATGATTATATTTAAGTTGTTTCACATTCACGTTTACTCTGTAGAGAGCTCTCTGTGGTTTTGAAATAACACTCATCTGGACAGCTATTCATTATTTTTTCAAATTGACTCCCTAAAATGTAGTCCTCTGTAATACAATGAAAGGTTACAATCTGTGTGATTGCTGTAATTTAGTGTGCACTTTTAAGTACATACTGTGTCTCCAGTCCTCCAGGAGCCAATCTGAATGTCAGAGTACTGAGTCCCCCTCTCCCTCTGGTTTGAGAGAGGAGCGTGAACAGAGGGGGGGGGGCGTTGGTTCCTTAGAGGTTCATTATGATTAGCTGGTTGGGAGGTTAGAACAGAAGCGGGGGACACTGTGGCACGGGATTGTCAATCATCGACACCCCACTGGCGTTTACTTATGCAAAAATGCGCAAAAAATACCAGCTAAAAACACTGAATTCCGCTGAGAAACATCACAACGCTTTCACTTTTTAGTTTTTTAACAGCAATGTCGTTGCCGATCAAAGTTAGTTACTCTGTCGTGACTAAATATATAGTTTAATTTGCCTTGTCTATGTGGTGGTGCAGCGCCACCCTCCCATTGTTTGGGGAGAACCCTGATAACATCACATGACTCCCGAAGAGTTCCTTAGGGCTTCATTATGACAGCTGGTTATAACATGAGTTTATAACATGACCATGACATGACTCCTGGAGAGTCAACCTGAATAAGGCTTTATGAAACAGGACGCTAGAGGGCGTAGGAGGGGACTGTGAAGTGGTCAGTGTCATGTGAAGACGGTTTAAAGCCCATTATTGTGTGGTTTTAATTGCTCTGGTTATTGAGGTCGTAGATATGTTTTTAATCCACTTTGGATTTGTCCTTGGTTCAAGTATTCAGCCATACCATTAGAAGTAGCCTTGAGTTATTTATTTGATCTCACTCTCTTTGTTCAATTGAATGTATTTTATGAATATACATTTTAAACGTCACCCTAATTTTTGTTTATTTCTCTCTCTCTCTCCCCCTCCCTCTCTCCATCCCCCTCTCTCCCTCCCACCTTCAGCCTGAGTTCTACCAGGTATGCCACACCAAAAAGGACTATGAGGAGATCGGACCCAGTATCTGTCGCCACAACCCTGTGTTCGGAGTCATGTCTTAACTAACCACCTCCGCCGTGTCATCATTAGGGGACGGGGGGGGGAGTGGTTGGGAGGGGAGGGGAGGGGTCATAGGGGGCAGGGAGGGAGGGAGGGAGGGCTTGGGGACAGGGGTGCGTTTGTGCTTTTTGACAGCTCTTTCGGTTTGGATGTACAGAACGAGAGAGAAGAAAAGAGAGAGGGATAACCGAATTATTAAAAAAAAAAAAGGAGAAAAAAAAAAAAAACAAGAAGAGACCAGACCAATCAGAGTCTGGCTGGAGAGTTCTATTGTGAATGTTCCTTTTTTTATTTTTTTTTATTTTTGTTTTGCTTTCCAAAATGAGGGAAATAAGGGTTTCTAAACCAAACCGATTTAAGAACAGTTTTTCAGATCTGTCGAGCGGCATGCAGAAAGCGAAACGATGACGATGGTGAAGATGATGGTGACGACGACGACGACGACGATGATGATGATGATGATGACGACAATAACATTGATGATGATAATAATAACAATAATAAAGCAGAGGTCATACAACATTATTTATGTTTGTAGGACATGAGTCCTGTCACCATCAGAGGACTCGTGTGACTAGTGATCAAGGGTTAGAAGAACATACTTATTATTGTCTCCTTTTGTTTTCTCTTTTGACTTTTTATTTTTTATTTTTCCTCCGCGCTTCAAATGCACTTCTCTCTGTGTATGGCGGCCAGAGCTGGTTTATATTTCATACTAAAGTTTTTTATATGTCAGACTTCAGGGGGAAATCAGGGGATCTTGATTCAGATGCAGCAGAATCAGCGTGTGACTGTTTTAACCCACCTAACAGCTTTGATACGCAGTATTTTCTTAAGTTAGAGAACAACGTGTGTCGCCCCCCCCCACCCCCACCCCCCCAACACCCCTCTACTTCTCCATACATTGACCTGCCTCTGCGTTCACTGTCGGCCACGCCTGAAGTCCTCCTCTACAACGCAGCGAAAGAAAGGAGAAAACTGTCGTTATTCTTGACATAATAATAACAGCAACGACGACGATGAAATTGAAAGAAAGCGAATGACTGTCAGACCAGTATTGTTATTGTTAGCCTAGGAGAGGTTTTTGTTTTTTAATTAAATACCAAATTATTAAAAAGGATGGGATTTGTGTATTTAATGCCTTGCAACATTCCAATAAAGGCTCAAATTTGTTTCTACGTTCTTGACTTCGCGTCTCTTATGTGTCTCTCCTCCTTTCTGTTTACACACACCTGGTCCCTTTGTACAGTTACTCTACTGCTAATAATAATAATAATAATACAAAATAACAAAAAGAAGTAATCCTTCCTTCCAGCATTATGACTGCCAATGGCACCTGGTCCTAGCATAGATTTTTACTTACGATGACTGATGTATAGATGATTCACTTACTTTAGACAAAATACTTGTACTTGTGCTGTAAGTCACTTTGGATAAAAGCGTCTGCTAAATGCCAAAAATTTAAATGTAAAAATGTTGTTAACTCAGTTTAGATTTAGGTGGAACTCAAAGATGAACCGTTCATGGTGAGAGTTAGGATGTTATAGGTCAGATGATGTTCAGTACATGTTGCAGTTGATGTGGTACTGCATGTACTGTAGTCAATGTATGGATTTTGAAAGCGTCATCACCGATAGGCTGCAGGGTGTGACTTTGGCAATCTATGCTAAAGATTGGATAGGTGTGCGAAATATGGTAGTACCTCCACCTCGGGTGGAGGCTGGTGGAGGTAGAAATCAGAGGACGGGCCTCGTTGCAATGCATGGAACGGAATGAGGAATGGTATCAAATTCTGATTTCTACCTTCACCAGCCTCCAATGCTCCCTCTTGTCTTCTCATAGACTCAGTGGGATATCCTCCATAGTGCTGACACCTATCCAGTCCTTTCAGATCTACAGGAATGAACACATGGATGTGGGGTATGGGGCCAGAGGTTAGAAACGTAGCAATCTCCTCATCCCAGTGGGCTTTAGTCTAAAGGACCCAGCGGGCGAAGTCATGTCTACCCTAACAGGCAGGATCTCAGGGGTCAAAGTGCTCCTAACACGAGATGGGCATGCGTAATTCTGACATTTGCGTCAATCTTGCATTGACGTCAATGGGGCATTTGTGCAATGATTGGACTTAAGCGCGCTGATTCCACGGTCTTCAATTACATGAGCGGCCTGTAAGTGTCTGAGATGTGCTGGGTCGACAGTCTTCATCCTCGTCGGCTTATTCATTGGAAAGAGAAGAAGCTTGTCCTCAGCATTTAGATTCCCTGAGCACTGCAGCAGGACAGAATGGAGAGAGAGCAGGGGAGGAGAGAGGGAGGGAGGGAGACAGAGAAAGAGCAAGACAAAGAGGAAGAGGGAGAGAGAGGGAGGGGGAAAGAGAAGGGAGTGGGAATGGACAGAGAGAAAGAGAGGGAGAGAGGGAGGGAGGGAGGGAGAGAGGGAGGGAGAGAGATAGAGAAAGCAGCGGAGCGAGAGAAAGGGAGAGATAGAGAGAGCAGGCGTGTGAGAGCAGGCTAAGAAGCAGCTCATTTAGATGGAGGAGAGGTCGGTTCCTTCTTCAACTCAGGTAATGGGTTCCTGGTGGAAGAAAGGAGTCTCTCTCCAAGGCAAACATTACTGCTCTCCGGAAGATTCCGCCGGAGATCGCCATTCAAATAGCATTATTCCACCAACAGAAAATCAATTTGAGGCAAAGGCAACTAAATGGCCAATTTTGGTTTGGTATTGTTTGCGCAAGCAGGGGACAAAGGAGAGCTCTGATGTATTAATATTCCCTGACAGAATAGATGAGATTTGTTGACAAAGCGGGAAATGTGTTTGGGGAGGAAATTGGAAAGTTTATAGGCTAGGGGAAATAGCTTGATTTCCCTTCAGGTTTTGGGAACTGGCCAATGAGATTGTATTCTGTCCCTAAATAAGTTCCAGGCTAGGCTAAATGCAAACAAGACATTCATCATATTCCTATTGTTGATATATGCAAGCTTCTTTCAGGTGTAATTTATGTGTAATGCAGGTTTAATGCAGGTTTATTGCAGGTTTAATTCAGGTCATCTGTTAGAGCTGCTTCTGAAATGTATTCCCTCTTCAGCCACAAGGTGTCTCCTTCCACCTGGCTTTATACGCACTGAAGAATCCACATCAGTTTCTTAGTATGTTCTGTTAGTCTGTGAGACCCCCCCACCCCCCAGCCCTATGTTCCAGAGACCCCCCTGCCTCCAGCCCTGTGGTCCAGAGACCCCCCCCCCCCTCCCCCCAGCCCTGTGTTCCAGAGACCCCCCCCCCCCTCCCCCCAGCCCTGTGTTCCAGAGACCCCCCTGCCTCCAGCCCTGTGGTCCAGAGAACCTCCCCCCCTCCCCCCTCCCCCCTCCCCCCAGCCCTGTGTTCCAGAGACGCCCCCCCCCCCCCGAGCCTGGAGGAGCAGAGCCATGTCTGAGATAATGGGCAATCAACGTCCGGGGAGGGATTGCGGGTAGGTTAAATACCAATGTGTCACATGCTAAGGATCGATCTGACACTGCGTTTCCTTCAGGGGAGAAACCTGAGTGGGTGAGTGGCCATCCTCTCTCCCCCATCACACAGCCAATGTCCCCGAGCCGCTAGCCTCTTAATGACACACACACACACCCGGGTGATTGCTGGGACCTTTAGTGTTCATATCTGACAGCAGGGAAAGGCAATGCAGGGTCCATCTCTCTCTCTCTCACACACACACACACACACACACACACACAAACACAGGGTCCATCTAACACTGATGGATCGAAAACCACAGTGGCGGCTGCCAAGGCGAGGGGAGAGAGAGAGAGAGAGAGAGTGATGAGAGAAAGAGAGGGGTGAGAGAGAGAGAGAGGGATCAGAACGCTTCCTGGAAGATGAGATCAGTAATAACAAACATCAAGGTGAAGATGATTGGCTGTGTGCCTTTGCGGAGGGTTCCGACCTGTTCCATCAAGAATCAAGATGGGCTAGTCTTCAGGGGAGACTGGTGGAGGTAGAAAATGGAGGACGGGCTCATTGTAATGCATGGAACGGAATGAGGATTTTTAATTTTATTTATCCTTTATTTATTCATGGGAGTCCCAGCTAAGAGGAGACCCGACCTTGAGGATCTTCAGACTGTGTCTGATAAGTGCTAGGTCTCCAGGTGATAAGGGATGTAAGATAGTAGGGGTGTTTATGGAGAATTCCTTTATATACATACAAGAGCCTTCTAGCGGTTAGGGATGGCTACCCCACTGCCTGATATAAAAGACATGGATGAGTAGGAAACTTATCACCTGTAATAAAACAAAGTTCTGAATGATAGACTGAGTCTAACTGTTTCAAAGTGGAGGAAGTCCCATGCATATAAATTATGTCCCCATAGTCGAGGACTTAGGATAGGAACATTGATTGTGTAATATTCTTTTTACTGCCAAGTAAAAAGCATGACCTGTTCCTATAGAAGAAGCCTAGTTTAACTCTCAGCTTTTTGATTAATTCATCTTTATGTGTTTTAAACTACAACTTATCATCAACCCAGATATCAAGATACTTGTATGGGGGGGACTCACACTGTCAATTTGGGAACCATCTGAGGTGCAGATCTTTGAATCCATGGCCTCAGACTTGCGAGATCGAGAGAAATGCTTTCCCTAATGGAAAAAAAGAGTGAAGCACATAAAATAGCAGAGAGAAAGAGAGGGTAATTTTAGAGAGAGGGTAATTTTAGAGCTGGTTATTTCTCAGCACCTTGGTGCTAATTGAAGTATTTTCCGCATCCCCAGCATGGCCCTAGGGCACAGCAGGGACGTGGAGCACCGAGGAAAACAAATAGTTCCCTTCTGAGAAGAAACATGCTATCTCTCCTACGCTGCTCCCCTCTGTACAATAACCCCTAAAGGGTGAGCTACAGTATTAGGGATTTGTAACATTTATGCTAATAACTTGTGAAATTCATGTTTGTGCCCATAATGAAATATGTTCCTTGTTTGTTTTGTAATATATTATTTCAACTCATTAAATATTAAAGAAGATAAATGCATTGCATATTGTACATACAGTAAGGATGTGTTTCAACATGAGTATTAGACACTGTCTTCATCAGTCCCAAACTGCTGAACAAAATCTCTGAAAAGTACTGTTCATTGTTTGTATTTCCCAACACAGTGTAACATGTATGCATCCAGGGCAGTCAGGGAGGAAGACAAACTCTCCTTGAGAAACTCTACTTCAAACTAAACACAAGGTCAGAGTTAGAATCCTCTCTTGCTTCTCTCTCTCTCTCTCTCTCTCTCTCTCTCTCTCTCTCTCTCCTTCTCTCTCTCTCTGGGACCATCTCTCTCTCTCTCTCTCTCTCTCTCTCGGTTTTGTTCTCATACCATATCTGTTCTTCTCTCTATATCTGGTCTGTTGTCCCCAGGTAGAATCCTCTTTCAGAACCGCGAAGAGAAAAGAGGGGAGGGAGAGGAGGAAGCATCATGTCAAGGTTGTCGGATGGGGTTTTATCAGATGGACTGACGGACGGATGGAGGGATGGAGGGATGGAGGGCTGGAGCGGACAACGCAGTCAGGATGGATAGAGGGGCCGAGGGAGAAGAGGAGAGCAGAGATAAAAGAGGTTGATGTCTGAGGGTTGAACAGAAGAGGAGGAGATCAGGTCCGGGAGGAGATAACACAGAGACAGATAGAGATGGAGGAGGAGATAGAAGACCAAGGGAGGGAGGGGAGGAGGGAGAGAGGGAGGAGAGAGAGGAGAGCTCAGGGGCTCAAAGCTAGTTTTCACATTCTCTTTGTTTGTGTTTCAGACATACTCTCTGGGCTTCATCATTCTGCTCAAACACAGGGTTGTAAACAGGTCACAACAACAACACCAGTACAGGCATGTACACACTGCCTGCTTCTGATGTTAAACTCTCTGTGTCAACGTTGCTTTAGATATATACAGTGCATTCAGAAAGTATTCAGGCCCCTTAACTTTTTCCACATTTTTTAATGTTACAGCCTTATTCTAAAATGGATTCAATTAATTTTTTTCCTCATCAATCTACACACAATACCCCATAATAACAAAGCATAAACAGGTTTTTAGAAATGTTTGCTAATTAAAAATAAAAAACTGAAATATCACATTTATATAAATATTCAGACCCTTTGCTATGACACTCGAAATTGAGCTCAGGTGCATCCTATTTCCATTGATCATCCTTGAGATGTTTCTACGACTTGATTGGAGTCCACCTGTGGTAAATTCCTTTAATTGGACATGATTTGGAACGACACACACCTGTCTATATAAGGTCCCACAGTTGACAGTGCATGTCAGAGCAAAAACCAGGCCATGAGGTCGAAGGCATTGTCCATAGACCTCCAAGACAGGATTGTGTCGAGGCACAGATCTGGGGAAGGGTACAAAAAAATTTCTGCAGTATTGAAGGTCCCCAAGAACACAGTAACCTCCATCATTCTTAAATGGAAGAAGTTTGGAACCACCAAGACTCTTCCTAGAGCTGGCCGCCCGGCCAAACTGAGCAATAGGGGGAGAAGGGCCATCGTCAGGGTCACTCTGACAGAGCTCCAGAGTTCCTCTGTGGAGATGGGAGAACCTTCCAGAAGGACAACCATCTCTGCAGCACTTCACCAATCAGGCCTTTATGGTAGAGTGGCCAGACGGAAGCCACTCCTCAGGAAAAAGCACATGACAGCCCGCTTGGAGATTGCCAGAAGGCACCTAAAGGACTCTCAGACCATGAGAAACAAGATTCTCTGGTCTGATGAAACCAAGATTGATCTCTTTGGCCTGAATGCCAAGCGTCACGTCTGGAGGAAACCAGGCACCGCTCATCACCTGGCCAATACCATCCCTACGGTGAACCGTGGTGGCAGCATCATGCTGTGGGGATGTTTTTCATCGGCAGGAACTGGGAGACTAGTCAGGGAGGGAAAGATGAACGGAGCAAATTACAGAGAGATCCTTGATCTTCTCCAGAGCGCTCAGGACATCAGACTGGGGCGAATGTTCACCTTCCAACAGAACAACGACCCTAAGCACACAGCCAGACAACGCAGGAGTGGCTTCGGGACAAGTCTCTGAATGTCCTTGAGTGGCCCAGCCAGAGCCTGGACTTGAACCCGGTTGAATATCTCTGGAGAGACCTGAAAATAGCTGTGCACCGACGCTCCCCATCCAACCTGACAGAGCCTGGGAGAATCTGCAGAGAAGAATGGGAGAAAGCTGCCAAAAGTACTGAGTAAAGGGTCTGAATACTTATGTAAATGTGATATTTCAGTTTTTTATTTTTAATAAATTAGCAAACATTTCTAAAAACCTGTTTACGCTTTGTCATTATGGGGTATTGTGCGTAGATTGATGAGGGAAAAAATGAATTGAATCCATTTTAGAATAAGGCTGTAACATAACAAAATGTGGAAAAAGTGAAGGAGTCTGAATACTTTCCGAATGCACTGTATATAGGAACAATAACAAAGGCAATATGCATCCCAATGCAAATGCACACATTAGCTATTCCTGTAACGTAGGTAATTTCAAACAGATTGTTTATTTCATGGTAAACATTGGGTTGTGTATAGCTCAGCTAAATGACTGTTGGCAGTGTGTGTACGTGTATTAGCATAAAGACACAAATACATTTGGCTCAGAGAGGATGGAGGGGTCGGGGGTGGCGGGGGGGGGGGGGGTGGAGGAGGGAGAGAATGGAGGGGTGGGGGGATGGGGTAGGAGGTGGGGGGGGTAATGTCTGAATAACAGTAGGGAGTACAGTAGCACTGGCGGACACACACTGTAAAGCATTGGGACGTAACACACACTGTAAAGTATTGGGACGTAACACACACTGTAAAGTATTGGGATATGACACACTGTAAAGTATTGGGACAGGAAGGATTCATACATCCGCAGAGTCTGCTGTTACTGAGGAGTTGATGAAGGTGTATATTCTCTCAGGCTGGCTTCCATTGCAAAGCTTTGTCTGGTGTTAATATTGGTGCTAATGGAATATAGACTATATATATATATAATCTATATCTATATAGATATGTTATACCATTAAACCAGTAGTACATTTGAGGTATTTGAACTGATAATAACATGTGTTATAGCTTAAGCCTCTAATGATATGAAAGCACTTGGTACATAACCTTTATTATTAACCTTTAGTTCATAATATCTATACCTATATATATACACTCACCTATATATATACACTCACCTATATATATACACTCACCGGCCACTTTATTAGGTACACCTTGCTAGTACTGTCCATGTCGTAGCTTTTGTAGCCCATCTGCTTCAAGGTTCGATGTGTTGTGCGTTCAGAGATGGTCTTCTGCATACCTTGGTTGTAACGAGTAGTTATTTGAGTTACTGTTGCCTTTCTATCATCTCGAACCAGTCTGGCCATTCTCCTCTGACCTCTGGCATCAACAAGGCATTTTCGCCCAGAGAACTGCCGCTCACTGGATATTTTCTCTTTTTCGGACCATTCTCTGTAAACCCTAGAGATGGTTGTGCGTGAAAATCCCAGTAGATCAGCAGTTTCTGAAATACTCAGACCAGCCCGTCTGGCACCAACCATGTTGAAAGTCACCTAAATCACCTTTCTTCCCCATTCTGATGCTCGGTTTGAACTTCAGCAGGTCGTCTTGACCATGTCTACATGCCTAAATGCATTGAGTTGCTGCCATGTGATTGGCTGATTAGATATTTGCGTTACCGAGCAGTTGAACAGGTGTACCTAATAAAGTGGCCGGTGAGTGTGTATATATATATATATATATATATATATAAATATTTATTGTTTCATCATAACTATTCAATGAAAATCAAAGGGACAGTGAAGACTAATAATGCTTCAGACAGATATGTTTGATCATTCTGTACATTCTGCTCCAGACCCGAGCCCTGCAGGACACGCCTGCAAACAATCCGCCTGCTTCGATTTGCTGTCACATCCCAAAGGCTGCCTGACAGTCCAATCACTGTAGCTCCTTTGTCTCAGCCAAAGGACACACACCTGTCAGTAGTGGTTTGTGCTTTTCCAGGCGTGTGTGTGTGTGTGTGTCTATATGTGTGTGTGTGAGAGCGTGTCTGTCTGTGTGTGTGTGTGTGTGTGTGTGTGTGTGTGTGTCACATCAAAGCCATAGACAACAACAAGTCTCTGGGAGCAGGTGGTAGTGAAGGTGGCAGGTAGCAGGTGGGGCGAACACCCTGTCTCTGACACCACCTGTCACACCTTCTCTGACACCACCTGTGACCTCCAAGGCTGGTGTGAGGAAGATGCTACCAGATAATGGGCTCAGGAGAGGTCAGGGGTCATGGGGCTGTCAGAGAGACAGAGAGAGAGACAGAGAGAAAGAGAGAGAGGGAGAGAAAGAGAGAGACAGAGGGAGCAGGAACAGAGCGACATGGACAGACAGAAAGAGACAGAGACAGAGAGAGACAGAGAGAGACAGAAAGACAGAGAACTCTACTGTGACCTCCTCCCATACAGCCAAGAACTTTGGGGTGATCCTTGACAACCACTTATCCTGTGTGGCGAACATCACAGCGACAGCACGCTCCTGTAAATTCTTCCTCTACAACATCAGAAGCATACGTCCATTCCTCACCAAAGAAGCAGCACAACTTTTGGTCCAAACACTTGTGATCTCTCGCCTTGACTACTGTAACGCGCTCTTGGCCGGGCTCCCCGCCTCCACCATCAGGCCTCTGCAGCTCATCCAGAACGCTGCCGCCCATCTGGTATTCAATCTCCCCAAATTCTCCCATGTCACCCCCCTCCTCCGCACCCTTCACTGGCTCCCAGTAGCAGCTTGCATCAGATTCAAGACCCTGGTGCTCGCCTACCGGGCGGCAAAGGGAACAACCCCTCCCTACTTGCAAGCAATGGTCAGCCCCCAAACCCCTGCCTGATCACTCCGCTCTTCCACCTCGGCTGCCCGCCTGGCACCGCCGCCTCTACGTGGATGCAGCAGCCGCAGTACTCCGTCACGGCTTTTCACTGTCCTGGCGCCCCGCTGGTGGAACGAGCTTCCCACTGCTGTCATGACTGCAGAGTCATTACCAATCTTCCGCTGTAGATTGAAAACCCATCTCTTCAGGCTACATCTTAACGGTCCCCCACTTCACCCCACTACCTCTTCACCCCTTGTACAAGTTTCTCTCCTGTTAATTTTTTTTCTTCTTTTTTTTTAAACCTTCTTCTAGCATTGTGACTGCCTATGGCCCCTGGTCTGAGCATTGATTACTTTATCTTATGATGACTGATGGATAGATGATTCACTTATTTAAATGTATTTGTTGTAAGTCGCTTTGGATAGGTGTCTGCTAAATGCCATAAATGTAAATGTCAATGTAAAAAAGACAGAGAGAGACAAAGAGACAGAGAGAGGGACAGGGACAGATATAGTTGTGCCTAACAGACACAGGGAAGGAGGTGTAGTCTGGGTTGTTGTGGTGCTGTCAGAGGCAGAGCTATGTTTAGTTGCGTCTATCTAAGGTCTTCAGTAATGTGGACCGGAGTGGTCTGATGTCTGAGATCTGTCTTCAGTAATGTGGACCAGAGTGTTTCTACAGTAAGACCAGAGGTTGAAATATGACACTGTATCACCATCCAGCCCCAGTGTCTTTCTACTGAATGGGTTAAAAAGCTTCTTCATCTGCGTCTATGACAGTGAAGGGTTAAAGAGTTCAACCGGATCTCCCCCGACCATTAGCCAGAGAATGGACAGCCTTCCCTTTAGTCAATGCCTATTTGCAGCTAGGAGTCCCTTGGTGCAGTTCTTTCACAGAATGCGAGTCCATCAGCTTATACTGTGGCCAAGGTATGCGCGTGTGTGTGTGTCCGTGTGCGTGTGCGCGTGTGTGAGTGTGTGCATGTGTGTGTGTGTGTGCATGTGAGTGTGTGTGTGAGTGTGTGTGTGTGTGTGTGCGTGTGAGTGTGGTTGTGTTTCATTGCCTGTCTAGCGCTTCAACGGTTCCAAGATGTGCAAATGCTGCAAATTCCCTCATGACATCCTTCACAACTCTTTTAAATCCACTGAGCGAGAGAGAGAGAGAGAGGGAGGGAGATGGAGAGAGAGAGAGAGAGAGAGAGAGAGAGAGAGAGAGATGGAGAGAGAGACATCCTGAATGTCTTGGAGACATCCTGAATGTCTCCAAGACAAAAGAGCTGATTGTGGACTTCAGGAGAGCACAACAACTAAGGGCCTACACACCGCTGGACATCGGAGGGACTGCTGTGGACAGGGTGAGCAGTTTTAAATACCTGGGAGTCCACATCTCAGAAGACCTGACCTGGACTACCCACATCAGTTCTCTGGTGGGAAAGGCAAGGCAGCGCCTGTTCCATCTCAGGCAACTGAGGAAATTCAGAGTCTCCCGGAGGATCCTTCAGTCCTTCTACTCTGGAGCTGTGGAGAGCATCCTGGCTGGCAACATCACCGTCTGGTACGGTAACAGCACGGCCCAGGACAGGCGAACTCTGCAAAGGGTGGTACGCCTGGCAGAAAAGACCATGGGAGCTCCAACCCCCCCTCTCCATGTCCTGTACACCAGGAGGTGTAGGACCAGAGCATACAGGATTATGAAGGACCCTCACCACCCGAAACATGGACTGTTCCAGCCGCTGCCGTCAGGAAAACGCCTCCGCTGTCATGCAGCAAAAACAGAGAGGCTAAGACTGAGTTTCTTCCCCCATGCCATCAGAATTGTCAACGATGACCCCACCAGTGCCCCCCTCAAGTCACTCACACATGCACTGTCATTCTAACACATATGCACACACATAATCATCCATCTGCTATTTATATTGCTTACTGGCTATACTGTTCATATTGTTTATACTGTTTATACTGTCCATACTGTATATTTTTTAGTACTTCTATTTTTATTTTATTGTATTTTAAAACTTATTGTGTTGTTGCACTACTCTGTGGCACTGTCACTTTTGCATTTCACTGTATACTTGTATGCACGTGACAAATAAAGAAATCTTGAATCTTGAATCTTGAGAGAGAGAGAGAGAGAGAGAGAGAGAGAGAGAGAGAGAGAGAGTCTCCAGCAGTATTTGGTCCGATAGAGACAGAGAAGGAGACAGGAGTGATAACTCCACCAGGAAAGTATCGGACTGAAAGTTTGTTTGTTTGAGAGAGAGGAAGTTGCAAACTTGTTATTGCTCTCCGCCCTCCTCTACCATTAGGAGAGGGGATGTTTAAAGCCTGGGCTGAGTGGGTCGGTGTAATAACATTAGCCTAACGTCCTCTCTGCCCCGGCTGCATCAGATAACTTGATCTAGTCTCAGAGACGGATGCACTTTATCAGAATTCAGAGGAAGTTTGGATGAAACCTCTTAGGGAAGGGATCTACACTGGGGCCGGGCTTCTCACACACATGCATGTAGGTGCACACATACACACACACACACACACACATGCACGCGCGTAGACACACGCACATGCAAAATATACACACACAAACACATACGCACACACACACACACACACTAGTCCTGATTGACACCTACTATAATTCAACATGAACAATGTGACTAGACCAGGTGTTATTGTGTTCAACCTGTAGGTGACACATACACACACATCTCAGAGTGATGGGAAATTGAACAAGGAGTAGAAACCTTGCTTCATCAGAGGAGGTCAACCCAGTCTTCTGACCTTGTTCCCACTCCCCCAATCCTCTCCTCCTCCTCCTCTTCCTCCTCTACATGCATGGACGCACACACACACACACTCCTCCTCCTCCTCCACATGCACGCAGACACACACACACACTCATCCTCCTCCTCCTCCCCTTCCCCTGTTCCTATAGATGAGGCCATAGGTAAGAGTATTCAGAATGAGAGTTCCACTAAGGAAAGGTAAGGTAAAATGCTAAGGTAATATGTGAGTTGTAGGATTGCAGGATCAGAGGAAGCAGGACCACCAAGCCTGGTGAATGGTATGTCAAACTGAAATTAGAGAAATATGTCTTCAGTCGTTTCCGAAAGCCGAGCAGACATATGGATGTAATACCTGTGTTTCTAGATGAGAGGTAATGGCACCATACATTATTCTGTCACTATCATAGTCATGGAACATAAATATCTATGTGTGCAGACCAGGGGAGGCTGGTGGAGGTAGAAATCGGAGGACGGGCTCATTATAGTGCACGGAACGGAATGAGGAATGCTATCAAACATGCGTTATCATTCCGGTATATTTCCCTTCCATGCATTACAATGATCCCGTCCTCCGATTAATATCTCGACCAGCCTCTCTTGGTGCAAAGCCCAAGTAGATTCAGTATTTTTGTACACAGCAATGCAAATCTGATGGAATACCCCTCTCCCTGTCACCCGTTGGTGAATGGCAATAAAACATGATTTTAATAAAATAGAAATGAAATCTAGCCGCCAGTCACCTTGAATGCCGTCAGACTGGCAGGGTGATAACACAGTGTTAATAACACAGTCGGCCATCTTGCTGTTTGAGTTGGATGTGTTGCAGAGCTGCTGTATAAACTCATCACTATGTCTGTAAAGGTATTAGTGATTCTGTTAGAAGCCGTGTCCACCGGACGCGTTTTTTTTTAATCCATCAGAACCTTTCCCCCGTTGTTTTCAGTGGGTAGGAAGCGTTTTGCACACTCCTCCACCCAAGTCAGAGTCGACTCCAGTTTTAAGAGGGAGAAGAGTCGACTCCCACCGGAGTGGACTCTCATGACTCTGTGACTCCAAAACCACTGTTCATTTATATCTGAAACAACAAAAACTGTAGCTAATGTGTTGGAGAGAATGGCCTTCTTCTCCCAGTGCTAGCTAGCCCATTGCTTTAAATCGTTTTTAAACACTCACGCTACACATCTTGAAATCACGACATTATTCATTTTAGGACAGTTTGAAATGTTCGAGTGGAGTTGAGAGAGTCTACTCAATAAACTCTGAAAGCAGGGGTCGGAGTCAGGGACGACTCCAAAAATCGTATGAGTCATACACCACTGCTTTTGGAAAGGAGAGCCACGCATCAATGTCACTTTGAACCAAAAAAACAATGACATTGACGGAGGGGCGGAAACAGAGAATTGGGCAACAAGATGGTAGCTACTTCAGTGGAAAATAAGGATGTCTTCCACTACAGTTTCTGAAATAAATATATACTCTTTTTGTATGAGACAAACATTGTAAAAGTATTTGACCCTCTCTTACTAGCAAGCTACTCTGTTACTAGCATAGAAATCCCTACGAATTGAAGTTCATGTTAGCATAATCGCTAATCGTTACTTGCTACCTTGCCTTATCAGGTAGCCTAGCAACAACACGTCTTTTTCCACTCGGTTTTGAAAGCCGCTGTTTCACGTACAGAAGCGGCGCGCCTCGCTTTCTTCTTGTAGGTAAAAGTGTGTTTGGTCCCTTACACAGATACACCCCTGAACCACCACACAGACAATACATTACAAAATAATATAGGGGTAGAAATCGGAGGACGCCTCATTGTAATGCATGGAACGGAATGAGTAATGATGTCAAACGTGATATCGAGTGACAGGCTCACGTATTTGATACCATTCCTCATTCCATTCCATTATCACATCCGACTTCTTTCAGCCTCCACTGTTTTACAATGCGTTCATAGTGCCACAATTCTAGATAATCTAATTAGAAATGAAGGGCAATACTTCTAATCAGGAATATTAGAGGGGTAGGACGGCATATGGTTGTTTCTGAACACACTAATCCATATTCATATCGCAGAGCATCTGCAGTGTTGATTGAATATCGCAAACTAAACTGTTACAATCAGAACATGGGCATGCAAGTCACATTCCGGAACCAAGCCAAAAACTCTGTAGTAAATGAACAGTTCATGGCCGTAGGGACGGGGGGTGAGAAAGGAAGGATGGGTGAGAGAGGGAGGGAGGTGAGGAGGGAGGGAGGAGAGGAGGGAAGTGAGGAGAGGAGGGAGGATCCCATCTCCATCCCCCAGCTCTGATCCCTGAGGGAGGGGGGTGAGGGAGGAGGAAGGGAGGGAGGGAAGTGAGTGGGGTCAGAGAAGAGAGTAGGGAGGGAGGAGGAGGGAGGATCCCATCTCCACCCCCCTCTCTGAGCCCGGATCCATCATCTCTGAAGCAGCTCGAGAGTGATTAGAGAAATGAGAAGGAAAGAAGGGAACCAGAGGCGGGGCTTGGCAGAGAGATCAGCCTGTTTATTCAAGGGGAAGAGAATAACAGACAGGAGAAGAGGAGGATGAGGAGAAGGACGAGGAGATACACAACCCCCCCCCCCCCCAGGTGCCCGTCCAAACACATTGGGATGTGTATGGTAAATTTAGCCATTAGCTTTGGATATACGGTGCAAGTAATGGTAGTAATGGGACAGTGCAGCATTTGGTTCTTCTTTTGGCTCGAAGCTCCAAAAGTTTGGATTTGAAATCAAACAGTTACTATGAGGTTAAAAGTCTTTGATTCTCAGCTTTTATTTGAGGGTATTTGTGTTTTGGGAGTTTAGAGCCAAAAGAAGAAAACGTGCTTCACTGTCCCATTGTTTACGCAGGGCACTGTATTTTGGGATCTATGCATACAGTATATGTCCATTTTGATTAACCGTTAAAACATGTCAAATGTCCATGTTTGGCCTCTCCCTCGTTTGTGTTTGCTCAGTTTGTGACACT
>NC_139666.1:6064730-6082230 GCF_951799395.1 Argentina silus
GTCTGATTGTGTGTGTGTGTGTGTGTGTGTGTGTGTGTGTGTGTGTGTTGATATACCACGGTACTGAGTTGATACAGTGTACTTGGTGCTTATTGGATTGTTTTGCAAGGACATTTATAAAACCTAATTTTAATTAATTAATTATTTCAAAACAATTAAATTAAATCAACTGTTTCTGGGATTTAATAGTGTTTTAGACGAGACAGACATTAGCAGCTGACATTGGAAACCGCTTCAGTTGTCTGAATGAAACCCACAACCTAAGCGTTGTTAGCACCATGCTCTACCACATAAACCATAGAGGACCATAGAATGACAATGTAATTTCCTTAGCTAACAACAATTGCTGTTTTGCAAGTTACGACACAGCAAGAGAGCACTTGGACCTCCTTTGCCTGGCAGTACGCAAATCAATCTCTCTCTAAATGGTTAACTAATTAACCTTGTTGAGACCAGGCTTTCCTAGTTCAGGTAAACAGGCCATTATGTCTCTCCTTTTAAGTGTCAAGCATAGGAGTTATAAAGCAATTCAACAAAAGTGAGAACAGAAAGAGTTTTTCCTTCAGGTTTTCTTCCAACATTTCTTCAATGTTACAAGCTAGCAGAATAGTCCTACTCTGTCAGAATAGTCCTACCCTGTCAGAATAATCCTACACTGTCAGAATAGTCCTACTCTGTCAGAATAGTCCTACCCTGTCAGAATAGTCCTACTCTGTCAGAATAGTCCTACTCTGTCGGAATAGTCCTACCCTGTCATAATAGTTGGTGCAGACAACCAAAGCAACTGTTTACGGGCGTGTGGAGGGAGGGTTCTTGGAATGTAACAAACAATGAGATTGCGCGCACATTCTCACATCGCTCCTCCCAGGTTCAATTCACGCCAGATTGTAAACCATCCATTCTCCAGACCTCCAAAGGAGGCACAACAACAACAACATGATTTGGAGGTATGGCTACGCAAGACTAACTTCAAATCATACAGTAATTGACAGTTTATTTACAAACCAGTTGAAGGGGTCAAAGGAGTCATAGAGAGATTGGCAATGTCCTTTTTTTCTGTTTCCCGGTACAACCCACACATGTTTGTTTTGAGCTGTACAGTCTTTTGACTGCTGTTCACATTTCATTTCATCCTGGACTGACCAAAGCCTGACCTCTATTTCTCTTGACATTCACTGTGTTGTTCTGATAAAAAGCAATCCCGCCACACAGCAATCAAGTGTCCGACCCACTCTACCTGTACTTGAACGACCTGCTGTTTCTTTTTCATTTCTGTGTTGAGAACTCTTAATGCTGAAGCAAAATACAGTGCAGGACATAGGTGGGCGAAGATTGGGGAACATTGACTGGAAAATACTGACATTTATGACTTAAACTGCATCCTGTGTATTTATGCCCCACACAAGCCTCCTGAGCTGTACACTTGAATGGCTGGCTATTTTGAGAACTAATCATAGAGTGACATATATTAAAGTGAAGTGAGGTCACACATACACACACACACACACACACACACACACACACACAATCACTTAGCCTCCCTCACCTTCCTCCACTTCCCCTAACCCCAAACCTCGCCTCTACATTTCCACATCCATAATGCATACATGTAGGGGCCATTTCCCAGACTGGTCCCAGACTAAATAACACTTGCAATGGAAAAAAAAAACCCATTGAAGATGCTTTTTATTGGAGGACTAGGCTGCACTTCTGTCTGGGGAACCACCCTCAAGTGTTTGAGCCTGATGAAAAGTGCCAAGTGTATACAGTGTATTGTATATCTCTCCCATACAACCACAGCAGCAGCATCACACCGAGACACCAGTGATGTCATCACATCAAGACACCAGTGATGTCATCACACCAAGACACCAGTGATGTCATCACACCAAGACACCAGCGATGTCATCAAACCAAGACACCAGCAATGTCATCAACCCCTTCCTCTCTTCTCTCCATAGTGGCATGCTCTGTGAATGGTGATGGAGAGGCTGTTTAATTCATGTTTAAGAAGGTAAGCCTGGGTGGCTATTGTGCTGGAGCAGTTGCACTATGTTTGGGTGCTCATTGGCAACACCTGACACCCTTGGCATATCATGGTTTAAGGGGCCCGGGCATCCACCTCTCGTGCCAAAGCCGTTTGTGTGTTTGATACCATTCCTCATTCCATTCCATGCATAACAATGAGCCCGTCCTCCGATTTCTACCTGCAGCAGCCTCCCCTGTGTGGTAGCAAGCAAATGCACACACGCACACGCACGCATGCAAGCACACACAGACACACACACACACACACACACACGTCAATCACCTCCTGCTTATGTGTTTCTGTGAACCTGTGCTGTGCCAGTAAATGAGTCTGCTGATAACTTAGAAACATCCCTGCAAGTCATTACTCAATTTGCATTAAAACAACATGTGTAAGTGTGTATTTGTTGTGTGTGTGTGTGTGTGTGTGTGTGTGTTTGTGTTTGTGTTTGTGTGTTTGTGTGTGTGTGTGTGTGTGTGTGTGTGTGTGTGTGTGTGTGTGTGAGTGTTGATCTCCTCTTACTGAGGTAATATATGCCCCTAGGGCAGAGGGGGGAAGGGGTTTTGCCCTTGTCCATTTGTCATGCCACCCCTTCTCCCCTTAAACCAATTTTAGTCATAGGCTTCCAACGCAGTGACACACACACACACACATACACACACACACACACACACACACACACACACACACACACACACACACACACACACACACACACACACACACACAGATACACACACATGCATACACACATACACACACACACACACACACACACACACACACACACACACAGATACACACACATGCATACACACACACACACACACACACACACACACTGGTGGAGATGACACACATGCCTAGAGCGTCAGCCTCCAACAGAGAGGTCTTCTGGCTCCTAATGGGCTGAGAGGAGGTTGTAATAAATCTGGAGACAGAGCTGTTATTGGAAATGTACACTTTCATTCGGATGGGCTGCTTGCTGCCTCATCATAGCCATTTCCACAGTTTTAATAACCACAGAACCGTCTGCTGTAATATCTATAAACTCTGAATGCACACACACACACACACACACACACACACACACACACACACGAACACTGCACGCACGCGCGTGTGCATACACACACATACACACACATACACACACACACACACACACACACACGAACGTTGCACGCAAGCGTGTGCGCATACACACACACACACACACACACACACACACACACACACACACACAGACACACAGACACACAGACACACATACACTGAGGCTGCAGTACTCCAACAATGCCAGGCAGGAATCGAGATTCATATGGAATGCAGCAGAAGACCCTTTTCTGTACCTCATTCATTGTGTAACACAATTGACTGCAATGCATTGTGGGCCTAGAGCGTCCCTTTCCCTGACAATCCGTATAAATTAACATGTTTATGTAAATATGTGTTTTGTACTGTAGCACTGCAACCGCTGGCTAAAGCACAATGTGATGGTTGATGTCAAATCCCAGGCTGGAACCTATTGATATTCACAGCTCCTGTTGTTTACCTCGCAGATTTGTGCTTTTGTATGATTGATCAATTCAAACATTCTTACACCACAAGAACAGCATTGAATTTTCTTGAAAACGTCTTTGCCCTAAAACTTCCAGATTTCAATTTGGATTGAATAGCGCTGTATAGATTATTTTCACCAGACAACTTCATCACTCCCAGATGACTTCACTATGATTAAGGTGATAGATGGATCTATATCTGAGAGCTATCACTGTGTGTCAGAGTTATTGATCCAGCCACAATGACCTGATCGGTCAAGCCAACATGTCTGCTGTATCAATCACTATAATCATTACCCTGCCTAGAGTCAATAAAGAGGATGTGACATCACCACTGACCTTCACTGAATTCTATAAGTCAGTTCCATCACTACTACTCCCTGTGTTATGTGTGTGTGTGTGTGTGTGTGTGTGTGTGTGTGTGTGTCTGTGTGTGTGTGTGTGTGTCTGCGTGTGTGTGTGTGTGTGTGTAGGTGCGTGTGTGTGTATGTGTTGATGTCCTTGTGTGTGTGTGTGTCTGTGTGTGTAGGTGCGTGTGTATGTATGTGTTGATCTCCTTGTGTGTGTGTGTGTGTGTGTGTGTGTGTGTGTGTGTGTGTGGTGGGGGCTCCCTCCAGTAAACAAAGATGATTGGCTGTAACAAATTTGTGAGAAAATCAATAGACCTCACTGAACTGCTGGACCGCCTCACCGCAAATCCTCACACCATATGGATGTTGCTAAACTGTCCGTCCCTCTGCCCGTCTGTGATTGAGACAATGCAGAGGACTGTCTCCGTATCTATGCCAACCATACTGTTACTACAAAGAGACTACACTACGGCTAATGAGGAGGGAATAGCTAGCTTTGATGGTCGCATTATCATACTTATCAAATTAGTTCATTATGGCTGTATACAGTACGCACCTGGTTTTACACTGTGTATGTATGGGGCTAAGTAGATGGTTTACAGGCTATGTGTCCGTCAAGGGAGGCTGGTGGAGGTAGAAATCGGAGGACGAGCTCATTGTAATACGTGGAACGGAATGGGGAATGGTATCAAACACACGTCAGTACCACGACCATCACAAAGCTCGGTGGTGACACATGCTATGGTCTGAGAGGAGACCAGGAGGAACCACACACTAGATGTAACAACAACCAAGAGTACCACATGACCTTTACAATGTTGATGGTGAACTGTGTGGTTGTCAGGTTGCCCTTCGGCCTGGAAGTGCACATTTATATTGAGAAACGAGGAGGGAGCTGTGTAGGACAGGGAGGAACATCAGAGAGACACTTCAGGCAAGGCGCCACCCCTACCGTCTGTCTTAGGAGATAAGTTCTTTTCATCAGGAATTCAATTTAGGGCCACAGATTCTCTGTAATCACAATCAAGCAACATGGCAGCCCCTCCTGCTCGCTGGCCTGCTTGTTGAGGCTGAGAAGAAGAGACTAGATGGTTTGTCTGTCTGACTGTCTGTCTGTCTGTCTGTCTACTACCAGTCTGCCTATCTGTGTGTGTGTGTGTGTGTGTGTGTGTGTGTGTGTGTGTGTGTGTGTGTGTGTCCATCCGTCTGTCCATCTGACTGTGACATGTGATGTGTCGTCAATAGGAGATGAGAGATAAGAGATGAGAGATGGGAGGAGAGAGATGAGAGGAGAGAGATGAGATGAGAGAGATGAGATGAGAGAGGAGAGATGGGAGATGAGAGATGGGAGATGAGAGATAAGAGGACCCAGTACCCAAGTAGTGATTGAGGAGCAGGGAAGTGGGTCTTTGATCTCCCAGCGCTCCCTCTGAAGACATCCATCCTGAAGAGGAACAGGGGAGAAGCATCAGAACCAATGTTCCCTCTAAGCTGCGCGCCTGTGCAATCGCGCACTGCTCGCACATTCTCAGCGCACAAGAAAATCTATGCAGCGCATAAAATAAAATTCACCATAAACGTATTAATTAATATCTAATATTAGACCTAATCTAATCTAATTAATTAGACCAATAATGTGTTTTTTGTACCATTTTTCAATGTAACACAGTGAGTGACAGGTGTCCAGCCAATGATACGATACGGTTTACTTACGCTACGCAGCCAATCATAGCATTGATAGTGCTTGCATATGTGCCCTGCCCATACGCACCATGCAGGTTAGCTAGCTAACAACAATGCGGCGGAGTTAACCCATTTGTGCCGGATGCTGCGCTACGCAGCATTGCATCTACCGCCGGTTGCTGCGTTACGCACATTTGAATTTGCCGCCAGTTGCTGCGTAGCGCAGCATATTTGTGCTACATTTCAAGCTTCCAGTGCAGATTGTGAAAGAGGATTTAGTTTAATGAATCATATCAAAACAGCATCCAGAAATCGTCTTGAAGTGGCACATTTGGACCAGCTGATGCGCATAAAGTCAAAGCAAGAAGCAGACGAAGCCATCAACCTGGACAAAGTGTACAACCATTGAAGTGAGAAGGACAGACGTGAAAAATAAGGTAAAATTAAAGTCAAAATGTGTGCATATTCTAGTGACATTTATTAAGATTTTTTATTTATGGATATTAATCATTAAATGCTGTTACTACTAGATAATTTATGGGTAGTAGAAATGCTAATAAAAAAACTGTGTAATTAGATATTTTACAGACAAAGAGTTACAGGAATTTACACTGTATCACAAGCTACAGCACATGTCATTGAGCAAAATGTGAATGTTTTAATGTGAACAAAATGTTATGTCTGAAAGGTGTATATGTCTCATTTTTTTCCAGAACAGGACCCTCAGCCAGGCCACAACTGGACCACAGCCAGGCCAAAGCAGGACTCTTCCCATGGCCAAAGCAGGACTCTTCCCATGGCCAAAGCAGGACTCTCACATATAACATATAACATACTATACATCTCATGAACAACAAGATTTTTGTCTTTTTCATTTTAAGTGGGCCAAATCGCTTATATTAAAAGTAAACTAATGAAAATTGCTGCTGTAATTTGATTCTTTTAATAAGCCGTGTAACTTGCTATGATCCAAGGTTTTGAACAGGTGTGATACTGGTGTGTGGCCACAGCGTGCACATCTGATGTTGCTCACAGTGGTCCTCAGTGTGCTCAGGGAGCTTGTGTGTATGCCCAGACACATGAAAAATTAGAGGGAACATTGATCAGAACACTACCAGGCTGTTTACAAGAAACATGGGACTGGAAGAAGATATGGTATTGTTGTTGTTTATTTGTCAGACAGAGATAAGCCACAACCACAGTGTTTTACACACTGTCCACAGATCTCAAGGCCGGCACCATCCACTCCTCGCACTCCCTGGCTGTCTGAAACCCTGCAAGCTTGTAGAATAGGGCTCCGGGCAGCTAAGAGGAAATGGAGAAAATCTGGCCTTCCTGATGATCTAGACCCTTATCTCTCTCTCCTCCTCAACTACACCTCATCTGCATCAGCTGCTAAAGCTTTATACTACCATTCCAAAATTCCATCCTCTGTCTCTAACCCAAGGAAACTGTTCTCCACATTTTCCTCACTCCTCAACCCTCCTCCTCCCCCTCCTCCCTCCTCTCTGTCTGCCGATGACTTTGTCACCTACTTTGAAAAGAAGGTTGATGACATTAGCAGCTCCTTCCCTCTACCTCTCACCAACAATGCTACCTTTCCTCCCAAACCAACTGTGCAACACCCAGTCTCTGGTTTATCAGATTTCTCCCCCCTCTCCCCTGATGATGTTCTAAAACTGGTCACATCCAAGCGGGAAACCACCTGCCCCCTCGATCCTATCCCCTCCCCCCTTCTCCAATCCATCTCCAAAGACCTTCTTCCGTTTCTTACCACTTTAATCAATTCCTCTCTATCCACAGGATCTGTCCCAGCTGCCTTCAAGACAGCCAGAGTCAAGCCTCTTCTCAAGAAACCAACTCTTGTCCATAAATACAGACCGGTATCCCTTCTCTCCTTCTTATCTAAAACCCTTGAACATGCTGCCTCTAACCAACTGTCTAACTACCTCCTTCAGAACAACTTCCTCGACCCTCACCAATCTGGGCACTCTACTGAAACTGTCACGGAGGCCCTCCACTCCACTCAAGCTTCCTCCCTCTCCTCTGTTCTCATTCTTCTGGACCTGTCCGCTGCATTCGACACAGTAAACCACCCGATCCTTCTCTCCACCCTCTCAGAACTGGGCAGCTCCTCCTCCGCACCCTCCACTGGCTCCTGGTAGCAGCTCGCATCTGATTCAAGACCCTGGTGCTTGCCTACCGGGCGGCAAAGGGAACAGCCCCTCCCTACTTGCAAGCAATGGTTAGCCCCCAAACCCCTGCACGATCACTCCACTCTTCCACCTCAGCTGCCCGCCTGGCATTGCCGCCTCTACGTGGATGCAGCAGCCGCGCCACTCTGTCACGGCTTTTCACTGTCCTGGCGCCCCGCTGGTAGAATGAGCTTCCCCCCACTGTCAGGACTGCAGAGTCACTACCGATCTTCCGCCGTAGATTGAAAACTCATCTCTTCAGGCTACATCTTAACAGTCCTTCCTAAAGACCTCTTCACCCCCACTACCCCCCCTGTACTAACCCTAACCTAAAAAAATGCCTTCTGGCATTACGACTGCCAATGGCCCCTGGTGTGAGCATTGATTACTTTGTCTTATGATGACTGTTGGATAGATGATTCACTTACCTAAACAAATGTATTTGTTGTAAGTCGCTTTGGGTAAAGGCGTCTGTTAAATGCCATAAATGTAATGTAATGTAATGTAAAGGTCAATCCCACACGTATTGTTTATTTTTGCTGAGAATGTATCGTGTTGGACACGGATGTGCTGTATCTATGCTGTGTGTACCGTATGTCCACATCAGTGGCAGCTGGTGGACGTAGAACATGTGCATTTGATACCATTCCTTATTCCATGTCATGTATTACAATGAGCCCTTCCTCCCATGTCTACACTACCTCTACCACCAGCCTCCTCTGGCACATACAGTATGTTTCATAATACACTCTATTGGCTTTATTGATGTCTAGTTCTGCTCTCTCTGTTAATAGAAAGGCCCATGCTGTTTGAATAGGCAGTAAATAATACAAAGATTGTATTCAGAGTGTGGCATTTGGTGGTTAGGGGCCATCACTTTGAGAAACAGCTTGGCTTCTCTCCACACACACACACACACACACACACACAGGGAGAGAGAGAGAGAGAGAGAGAGAGAGAGAGAGAACACACAGGGGTCTCCTATGGAAACCTGCAAGGGCGAGATCCCCTGGAGTCTCCTCAGAAATCGTTTGATAGGGTCCATCCATCAGCCTGCCAGTCTGAGGTATAGTCCTGCTCAGTGCTCACCACAGGGGGGGGCTACCCTGTAATAAGTAATGGACGCTGCTGCGCACTAGTGAATACATGCTCTGCTACGCCAGGCTATCGAAAGAGAGTCACGGTCAGAGACGGTCAAGTAAACGATGGCGACTTTATGTGTTAATGATGGTCCAGGTAGGGGTGTCGAACACCTGTGTAAGTCAGAAAAAGTCTTTAGCGATTATTTAATTTATTGTATTTATCCAGGTGAGTCTCGTTGAGATATGAAACTGTTCTTCAAGTCAGCCCTGACCAAAAACAGAATATGAAAAAAGTACAGGAGGTTAACCTTCTCTTATACTGCAGGTTTCTCATAGGATAGCCTCTTTTACTGCAGGTTTCTCATAGGATAACCTCTTATATTGCAGGTTTCTCATAGGATAACCTCTTTTACTGCAGGTTTCTCATAGGATAACCTCTTTTACTGCAGGTTTCTCATAGGATAACCTCCTATACTGCAGGTTTTTCATAGGATAACCTCTTATATTGCAGGTCTATCATAGGATAACCTTTTATACTGCAGGTTTCACAGACAGGTTTCACAGAACACCACAGATGGCGTTGGCCTCTCTCCCACCGTTCCTGATGAGAACCAAGAGCTTTACAAGCTGTATGTTTATTTCCTTTGACTACAGTATCAGTGCCATCACACATACACTCTGTCACTGCCTGTGAGTCTCTCTGGGAAACCGACACCAACACAGGGCATGGATGTGGTGGGTGTGAGAGTCTGTCTCCACCATCTGAACACTGAATCTGGCTTCAAATGTCTACTGTAATACTTGCTTATTAGCTTTGTGAATATGTGTACTGCATGCAGTATTTAGTTTTTTATCTCACAGTTGAGTAACCTCACGCCGACAGGCAAATAAAGATCGATAAAGACCAGCTGTACTTTTTAGATTAAAAAACAAAACAAATGGATGAGCAGCACTGAACTCATCCTCGTTACTCTCCAACGATGTGCAGGACCGGTTAAGCAATGAGCCGCAGGAGCGACCGCTAAGACTCCTCAGCAGATCAACCGGGCCTCACTTGAATACTCCTGTAGATTCATTCGTATTCATTGTATTTCTATGACCGCATATTGAACCAGGGAAAGATATGAGGGACGTTCCAAACCAATTACACCATCACCATTGTTCCTTCAGCTGATGTTTCTATTATGACATATTCATTCCATTCCGGTTTTAAATGGAGAATCCTGCAGACACGATGGGGTGATTTCACTCCTGAAAAGAAAAGTGATCTGCATCCATACTTTTAATTAAAATAAGTCTCTACCACTGAATGAAGCAGCCATTTCGGCTCTGCCTTTGCAAATAAGAAACAAGAAAGTATGTGTGTGTATGCGTGACAGTGTGTGTGTGTGTGTGTGTGTGTGTGTGTGCATATATATATACATGTGTGTGTATGTGTGTGTATGTGTGTGTGCGTATGTGTATATATGTGTGTGTGTATGTGTGTGTGTGTGCGTGTGTGTGTGTGTGTGTGTGTGTGTGTGCGCGTGCATGTGTGTGTGTATATCCATGCGCGCATGTGTGTGTCTAAGCCTTTAAATCTAGCCTGTTCTTTGCTCGGGGCTTCGGAGTGGCTTCATGAATAATGTAGCGGCCCCCACATAAAGGGGTGACAGATGAGAGACAGACAGACAGGCTCTATCCATATGTACAACACTGAAAAATACATGAAAGGCTTAGTGGAGGTGCTGGGTCCAGTAGCTGGCAGGGTCGCACGGTAACGCAGGCTCACAGTGCCACAGGTCATCTGGGAGCGTGTCTCTCAATGTGTCCAGGCGTACGCAGGGTCGAGGTGATGCAGCTAAAACCCCAGGAAAAGGTGCTGAATACATAAGCTAGTCAATCACCTGCATATTGAGTCGAGGGTGTTGGGCTCTGCATGGAGGGTGGTGGTGGTGGGGTGCGTGTGTGTGTGTGTGTTGTGTCTGTGTGTGTGTGTGTGTGTGTGTGTGTGTGTGTGTGTGGGGGGGGGGGGGGTCTATGCATATGGTGGTCTATGTGTGTGTGTGTGTATTGATGAGAGGGATCAAGCATAGACAGTCAGGTCGATGCCACCAATCTGTTTATCAACAGGGGTTCGTGGAAACCCATTCCTGGCAACCTGAGCTCATAGAAGATAATAACTTCCTGAAAGAAAACTGGAGGCACTCCAATATAGAGTGAACTTATATTTATTTTGATTTAATCATGAAATAATAACAACAGCAGAAAGCGGGCATCATGTACACCTGAATAAACATGCCTGGAGAAACCGCTTCATCATTGTCACCACTGTTGTTGTTATGAGATATTAGCAGCTTAGTAAACCTGGAGAATTGTCAGCAATGAGATATGTTCTATTTCACAATGATTAGTCTGAAGTACCAACTATGCACCCTGTGAAAGAGTTTCCCTTTTAATTACCAGGAAGCACTTTTGATTTCCAACCAGTGCCTCTGCCTGCTCCACTCAAGCTCGGTGGTACATAACATTTGTATTTGCATTTTATCAAACAATGACTTCATGACGATCCAACCCATGCTCTGTCGTTCATGAAACGGGAATCTATTTCTAATTTAATTCACGCACATGGCAATAATCCTTGTTTTAAACATCAAAATAATCTCAATCTGTCAGGAGTTGTTTAAGTAGGGAAGTTAACTTTCAGTATCTCCTTTTATTGATTTGACTAGTCTGATTTCAAAGTTTAATGCGTTTGACAAGTCAAGCATCGAGATTATTCCATACATCTCGTAATGTTTGATGATCTCCGTGAAGCATATTTAATTATTCAGGCACCCGTGTGATCAAACGATTTTTGTCTCCAAGGGTAACAGAAATTAAGCTTTAAAGGGGTACTCTCATCAAAAATACATAATCTGCTCTGTAATGAAGCACTGGCTTTTCTAAAAAAACTCGGAATCTGTTACTCTATCGGCCAAGTTTAAACACTGGGGAACATAACAAGTCAATGGCCTAGATATGATTTCAATAAGTGGAGGCTGGTGGAGGTGGAAGTTGGAGGACGGGCTCGTTGAAATGCATGGAACGGAATGAGGAATGGTATCAAACACACCTGTTTGATCCTGTTTGATACCATTCCTCATTCCGTCCATGCATTTCAACGAGCCCGATTTCAGCCTCCACCAGCCTCCCCTGGTCTAAATACTGTGCTAAAGTCTGTCCCTGATTCTGAACAGACACAAACAGTTCATATGAAACTGAGATCATCTCTGTAGGGCAGTGGTGTTTCTGGACCTCATTTAGATCAGAGTTGGGGTTCATTCCAAGTTTAATTCAGTGCACAGAGTGAACTGGTGGTCTGTCAACAAACTAACCTTTATACATAAAGCCAAGCATGTCATCCATGCATACATTGTGTTGTGTGTACGCAGGGCTCCCTTGTAAAAGAGACCTTGGTCTCAAAGGGACTCCCCGCCAAAATAAAGGTTACAAAATCAGCCAATCAGAATGAAGGATTACCGCGGAGGAGGCATGAATATCAGTGACTTCAAAACAGGAGGGGAAGCGTCTGCCAGAGTCAGGTGAAGAAGTACAGTAAATGTCAAGCTGTTTCACGCCTGCACACAAAATAGCTCCTGCCCTTTCGGTTATCCAAGCGATGGTGGTCTCTTGAGATGAGCAGATTTAGTAACTGTTAAATTTGCGCTCTTTCAGATTACATTGTGACATTTGAATCAACGCTATATTCCGTTGATAATATCATCTGGATTATCAGGGAATGTGGGTTTAATGAAGTCTGCTCGAAATCTCCAGATCTCAGTGTCCTCCCAACTCCCCAATAAGAGGCTAGCTAAACTAAACAAGAAAGGTTGGTGGAGGTAGAAATTGGAGGACCGTTTCATTGTAATGCATGCAATGGAATGTGTTTTACGTATGTTTTGATACCATTTCTCATTCCGTTCCATGCATTACAATGAGCCTGTCCTCCAATTTCTCCCTCCACCAGGCTCCCCTGAAACTAAACTAGCTCAGCAATTGCTGCGGAGGAGTTGAGTGGGTAGACCCATGCCCATAAACCCTCCCCACCAATAACACACTCCACTCCTACAGTAGGTACACTCTCTGGTGTGAATGGGATTTAAGGACATGCTCCATGACTGTTACCTACAGTGGTTAGTTCTAGAGAGCCAGCCAGTGCTATCAGGCCCTGTGGCCAGGGTCATACCCATCAATTCTCTGGGGATGCTCCTGTGGAAAGGAAGAGAGGGGGCTAACCTGAACAGGAGGATGGATTAGCCTCTAGATTATTCATCTGGAGATGGATGGGTTTGGGTTAGGGTTAGATGAGGGCTAGATTATTCATCTGGAGATGGATGGGGCTGGTCCTGGGCCTCAGGCTGAAAGTGTGATGCTGCAGAGGGAAACAGATCGTTGGGTTCACTGGCTGGTTAACTTCCTGTGGTCACCTCCTCCTCCCTGGTTAACTTCCTGTGGGCACCTCCTCCTCCCTGGTTAACTTCCTGTGGTCACCTCCTCCTCCCTGGTTAACTTCCTGTGGTCACCTCCTCCTCCCTGGTTAACTTCCTGTAGTCACCTCCTCCTCCCTAGTTAACTTCCTGTGGTCACCTGCTCCTCCCTGGTTAACTTCCTGTGGTCACCTCCTCACTTCCTGTGGTCACCTCCTCACTTCCTGTGGTCACCTCCCTAGAAGGAGACAACAGCTGTAGAAGTTCTTAACTCTAATCAATCATTCTGTTGTTTCTAGTGAGCAACAACAGAGACATCAGGGGAGGTCAGCGGAGGTAGTAATCGGAGGACGGGCTCATTGTAATGCATAGCATGGACTGAGAGAGGCAGTTTTGACAAATGTAAACTAGGGCAGAGGGTCAAATTTGGGCGGTAATTTGTGTATAAAATAAATTGCATCTCAACGTTTTCCACGCATATGGTTGGCGAACAAGTTGGAGCGCACTGGATATAAACAACATGTCGTCTGATTACCATGACGATGAAAGATGACCTATCAGGTGCTAATTGAATCCACTGGCTCTTGCTAGTCTCAGTCGTAGGGCACAACAGCATTATTGCCTTCTCAATTCACTCTGCTCTCCCAGGTATCACAGGACGCAGAGAGGTGCTTGAAATTGTTTTTACAGGAGCAGTGCTCTCCTCTCCTCTCCCTCTCCTCTCCTCTCCCTCTCCTTTTCCCCTCCTCTCCCTCTCCTCTCCCTCTCCTCTCCCCCTCCTCTCCCTCTCATCTCCTCTCCTCTCCCCCTCCTCTTCTCCCACCTCCTTTCCTCTCTTCTCCTCTCCCTCTCCTCTCCTCTTCCCCCTCCTCTCCCCTCCTCCCACCTCCTCCCACCTCCTCTCCTCTCTTCTCCTCTCCCCTCCTCTCACCTCCTCCCACCTCCTCTCCTCTCCTCTCCTCTCCTCTCCTCTCCTCTCCTCTCCTCTCCTCCTCTAAGCACTTTTCTCGGTGTGGCTCTGTGGCTGGGTTATTGTCTCTGAGGATGGAGGGGGGAGCAACAGAACAGAATGGTTTCATTTACATTCGTCTTTAGAAAAGACTCCCTCAGGAGCAGTAGATGTGTTTGAGATGCTCTGGCCTTGAATGTGACTGTGTTCCGTGAGTGTACTGTATGCAGGCATTAGAGCCTGTGTGTGTGTGTGTGTGTGTGTGTGTGTGTGTGTGTGTGTGAGAGAGAGAGAGAGTGTACTGTATGCATATGTGTGCATGTGTGACTTTACATCTTGTTCTCTTCTCTCATTCCACCTCTCTCCCTCCTCTCTCCTCCCTCCCTCCCTCCCATCGTTCCACCTCCCTCCCTCCTCCCTCCCTCCCATCGTTCCAACACCCTCCCACCTCTCTTCCACCTCCCTCCCTCCTCCCTCCCTCCCATCGTTCCACCTCTCTCCCACCTCTCTCCCTCCTCTCTTCCACCTCCCTCCCTCCTCCCTCCCTCCCATCGTTCCAACTCCCTCCCTCCCACCTCTCTCCCACCTCCCTCCCTCCTCCCTCCCTCCCTCTCTCCCTCCCATCGTTCCAACTCCCTCCTCCCTCCCTCCCTCCCTCCCATCGTTCCACCTCTCTTCCACCTCCCTCTCTTCTGTCGTTCCATTCCCAGTACGTCTCCCAGGACACACACGTGGGACTGAGAGACTGTTGCTCCTCTCATCTGTAATCAGGATCATTTCCAGACTTCATCTTTTTCTTAATTCCTCCTCTCCTCTAGTCTGTCTGAGCTGAGGCAGGCCACTGCTAATTGTGGGTAATGATGTTTTTCAGATTGGCTTTATATCAGGAGGGTTACACACACAGGCACGACATGCAGGCACGCAGCCACGCACACACACACACACACACACACACACACACACACACACACACACACACACACACACACACACACACACACACACACACACACACACACACACACACACACACACACACACACACCACAAATACAGTACACACACACACACAGTACACTCACACAGTACACACACACACACACACACACACACACACACACATACACACACACACACACACACACACACACACAAATACAGTACACACACACACACACAAATACAGTACACACACACACACACACACACACACACACACACACACTGTCTTATTTGAGTGTAAATGAGGTTGATTCCTCTGGCCCACTGGACTGCCTCCTCCTATGATAGCTGTGTGGAGTGCTGCTGTAATTAGGTGACTGGAGAGACACGGCGTGGATGTCTAATTCTCTCACTCATCAGCCTCAGCATGTTCATCATCTGACATTAGCTTCAACCTCACTGGTACAGGATGAGAGGGGAGACAGAGAGAGAGATGGAGGGAGGGAGATGGGGGGGGGATAAAGGGTGTGAGAGAGTGAGAGAGAGAGAGAGAGAGAGAGAGAGAGGGGGGGGGAGATAATGGGTGTGAGAGAGAGAGAGAGAGAGAGAGAGAGAGAGAGGGGGGGGAGATAAAGGGTGTGAGAGAGAGAAGAGAGAGAGAGAGAGAGGGAGAGAGAGAGAGAGAGGGGGGAGATAAGGGGTGTGAAAGAGAGGGGGTGTGGGGGGGAGAGAGAGAGAGAGAAAGGATGTGAGAGAGAGAGAGAGAGAGAGAGAGGAGTGGAATAGAGTCACTTGAACTGATTAAAACCTACAACCGTATTTGACAACAGAGTCCTTCACATTCCCACAGGCTGTTCTTGAAAAGATAATCATGGATTTAAAGCAGCAGCGCCTAATCCCTCAAACTCACACAGACTAGCTAAACAAGACACACACAAACACTCTACCAGACTAGCTAAACAAGACACACACATCAACACTCTACCAGACTAGCTAAACAGTCACCACTTCAACATTGTAGCCTAGCCACAAATGGCTATATCATACTGTATGTCTATGTTTGACATGATTGTATTCCTTTCCGTTCCAGTTGGTACAGTAGGGTTTGTTTTGGGCTATTTTGGCTGAATGTGAAACAAGACAAGACAAGACACCGCTTGTACCTGAGTATGTTGCTTGTCTGTGGCAGTGTCATGAAGTGTGTGAGCCTCAACATGCACATACATGTATGTCACCTATAAAAACAACACGTGAATACACACCTTCTCTAGTGTTGAGGATATGTCTTCACATGTGTTCTGGAGCTGCAGTGTCTGTGTACCAGCTGCTCTCTAAGCTGGACAGGCTAAATCCCACATCCACTGTGTAGAACACGGCTGGCCAGAGAGTCCAACGCTTCTTTTGTCACACACAGTCTTGGCAGAGAGGGATGACGGAGGCCGCCGGAGGCTGGCAGAGGATGAGGGAGGCTGAGGGAGGCTGGCAGAGGATGAGGGAGGCTGGCAGAGGATGAGGGAGGCTGAGGGAGGCTGGCAGAGGCTAGCAGAGGATGAGGGAGGCTGAGGGAGGCTGGCAGAGGCTAGCAGAGGATGAGGGAGGCTGAGGGAGGCTGGCAGAGGCTAGCAGAGGATGAGGGAGGCTGAGGGAGGCTGGCAGAGGCTAGCAGAGGATGAGGGTGGCTGAGGGAGGCTGGCAGAGGATGAGGGAGGCTGAGGGAGGCTGGCAGAGGCCGACGCCCATCTCCACCAGCCACTGTGACGCGCCGCTGGACAGGTAATCCTGCCTCCCAGACCAGCATTTCACGCACAGACGAGTCAACATACACACAAGCACACACACACACACACACACACACACACACACACACACACACACACACACACACACAAACATGTAAGCACACACATGCATACACACACACACACACACACACACACACACACACACACACACACACACACACACAAACACATGTAAGCACACACGTAATAAGGACACACACACATGCACACACACACACACACACACACACACACACACACACACACACACACACACACACACACACACACACTGTAAGAACATACACATACACACACACACACACACACACACACACACAGAACAGACACACGCACACACACACACACACACACACACACACACACACACACACACAGACAGATGGTGAATGGGTCACAGTGGCTAGGTAGAGGAGAGGCAGGAGAGAGGGAATGCATTGGTCATGGTGCTCGGATGG
>NC_139666.1:6087230-6097230 GCF_951799395.1 Argentina silus
CACACACACACACGCACACACACACCAGGGGCCAGTAAAAAGTAATTTATCAGGTTGTGAAGGCCACTGCAGACACATTTACTCACTGCGTCATGAAAAGACATTTTTGGAGACTCTCTGCCTGCCTACCACAAACCTGCAGTAATTACATATTCTCTAATAAATAAAATTGTGTATTCCCTCGATGCCTGCTGACTGCTAATCCCTCCTGGATTACAGTGGCGGCCACATTACCCACTGGTACTGTCATATGCAGCTATGTTTTATGGTTTTCATTACATCTAATTGTTATCAGAAGCATTGCATCTTGTATCTGGTGTTACTGTGCTCTGCTCTGCTCTGCAGAGATGGATTGACATAATTATTATTAAAAGAAACGGAATCACTACATTCCAGTACTGAAGCATGTCAGCATTATGGCTATTGTACTGACTGATAGGTTGTATACAAACTCCAAACCAGCTTGTCTGCTTATTGAGTGTAAAATCAACAACCCGCCAGCAATTTGATGGCCATTGAAATGGATTTGACCAATTACGGCTTAGCCAATCAAGGGAATCATCCCACCGGTTTCTTGTTCCCCCCTACAGCTGTTTGGTGTGCGCTACGATAGTGGATTACACCGCAGACCGCACCGCAAGTACCAACGTATCTGTTAGATACGCGCCACAATCACGCTGTAGGCTACAGCGCGGCACGGAGACTCACAGTGACTGCCACAAGCAAGAGCGGAGGAGTCCGAATCGGTTGCGCGCATCATCCACTACACACGCACGCACGCACACACACACACACGCACACACACACACACACACACGCACGCACGCACGCACGCACACCCACCCACGCACACACACACACAGGTCAGAGAGAGTCGCCGAATATTTAAGCGGAGTGCACTCATCATTCGGACAGCCTCTGAGTCTACGGTGATCGTTGTGATCTTTGCTCCGGTCGGAGCAGGTGTTTTACCCCTTATTGGATAGCTGCTGCTCGGGTCTCCACGATGAACCAAACCGCCGGGGTCTCGCATCAAGTGAAATGCCAATCTTCCGCTTCTTCGAAGGCTATGGTCAAGGTAGGTTTTTTTTTATATCCAATACATGGCGTCAAATGCTAGTGTTCAATAAAGTTTGTTACCGTCATTCTCGTCCCTGCCATTAACTATAATTGGGTTATTATGCAGACTTGCAGAAAGTTCTCCGTGAGCGCTTTACGCAAACACAACTTTGTGGGGATGGTCAGTTTTGCGCATAGAAAAACCGCAACAATTGTGGCCAAGTTCTTTGATATGTTCATATGTTCTCTCATAAGGTGTGTCATGTAGGCTGCTGTACAGGACTGGAAAGTATGTTTGGTCGACTGTTATTGCTTTTGATTGTGATTGAATTCGCTTTTTAAATGTGGGAAATTCGCAGTATCTCATAGTCATGCCATGGAAGAGCCCTCTCAGCTGACAACAATGTAGATATGCCAAATGGGATCCAATGTTCTGGATACAATATAAAGTGTGTACTGTATCACACAATACTGCAGTGCAGCCGTTTTACATTCATATCACGTCGAGCGCGCAGAATAAGGCGAGAGAATACACTGCCAGTGTTGATGAAGAAAACCTCCTGTCTTCAGAAAAGCGCATATCGATTCCTTGCGCACCAGCCTTCTGGCGATGGCACTTTGATATTCATTGGAAAATGACGACAGGCGGCGTTAATTGCGTCAAGACGGCACAAGGTTTGAGAGATTACCTTGATGACGTGTGGCCGGTGTTGGTGTATGACGTAAATGACGTCTCTGGGGTCCCTGGATCAACGGATTGATCTCTGTGTGTAGAATGATGCAATATTTACTCCAAGTTGTTTTGATTTATCAGTTCATTTCTGAAGCCCATTAGAATTGACATTTTGTCAATAAGTGTCTGTGTGTGTGTGTGTGTGTGTGTGTGTGTGTGTGTGTGTGAGGAGGGAGGCGGTCCTTGGTTACTTTCTATGATCCTATCATTATCATGTAGCATCTGTATGTATGTCTATTTCTGCATTGTAACGGCACACCACAGCGGGAGCGAGTCAGTCCGCATTGTTTGTGTGTGTGTGTGTGTGTGTGTGAGTGTGTGTGTGTGTGTGTGTGTGTGTGTGTGTGTGTGTGTTGATGTGCATGCAGTATCGTCTTGTCAGTGACTCAATGGTTTTAGCCTTAGGATTTGTTTATGTGTGTGTGTGTGTGTGTGTTTGTGTGTGTGTGTGTGTTTGTGTGTGTGTTTGTGCACGTGCATGCGTGTGTACGTGTGTGTGTGAGTGTGTGTGT
Source organism: Argentina silus (assembly GCF_951799395.1). NCBI lineage: Eukaryota > Metazoa > Chordata > Actinopteri > Argentiniformes > Argentinidae > Argentina > Argentina silus. Next base: position 6,089,535 of record NC_139666.1, read on the forward strand.
GCGTGCGCATCACTCATTAAAACTTAATGCTCTTATGGGAGCAATTGTGCCTGGAGTGAATGTATTGATTTATCCCCCTCAGCCTGTATGGAATATCTGAATAGATGCAGGGAAACAGCACATCTGTATACAGTCTGCTATCATCAGTGGTGTCATATCAGGAGAACCACTTTGTTACATACATGCAACTCCTAGCTGTAAAACATGAAACTCCTAGCTGTGAAACATGTAACTCCTAGCTGTAAAACATGTAACTCCTAGCTTTAAAACATGAAACTCCTAGCTGTGAAACATGTAACTCCTAGCTTTAAAACATGTAACTCCTAGCTGTAAAACATGAAACTCCTAGCTTTAAAACATGTAACTCCTAGCTGTAAAACATGAAACTCCTAGCTGTAAAACATGTAACTCCTAGCTGTAAAACATGTAACTCATATCTTTAAAACATGTAACCCTTAGCTTTCAAACATGTAACTCCTAGCTTTCAAACATGTAACTCCTAGCTTTCAAACATGTAACTCCTAGCTTTCAAACATGTAACTCATAGCTGTAAAACGTGTTTGAAAGCTCACAGGACATTGGAGATAATGACTCTCGTTTTAATCGACTCCTCACTGAGTTGCTTGTCATGGGCTTTGAAATGTGAAATTAAAGATACAGTTGACTGACTGATCCAGTCCATCAGACACGGTTCTGGGGTCTTAGATGGGTAATTTGAAGACGTTTCTCTGCACTTTGGGTTCGTTTTAAAACAGACCCTGGCACCGGCGGTATGTGGGCGTTCAGTTTAGCTCTCAGCACTGATTGCACTGACACCACCCCCACGGTCAGCTGTGTGTGTGTGTGTGTGTGTGTATGTGTGTGTGTGTGTGTGCGTATGCGTGTGTACGCGCATGTGTGTGTGTGTGGCCACTCTGTCACACTAATTGCACAGCCAGGTCTGCCTACATAAGTGTTCTTGTTAGCCTCACACCAGTACCACATGGGCTGCTTGCTCCATGTGTGTGTGTGTGTGTGTGTGTGTGTGTGTGTGTGTGTGTGTGTGTGTGTGTGTGTGTGTGTGTGTGTGTGTGTGTGACAGAAAGAGCGAATTTAAAATAGATAAACAAGTGTTGGGGGTGCCGCACTAGAAATGGATCAGCCCTTTCAAGCACGACTGCAGCCATATCTGATATTCAGCACCACAGACAGCAGCCCATCAAACTACCCCCAAAAACCTGCCGTTCAGTTCCACAGAGCAGTGAATACGTCTCAGGCATCCCCTTAGTTAGGGTCGATATTGGGACACTCCTCCAGACAACACACTCACGCACATGCACACACACACACACACACACACACACACTCACGCACATGCACACACACACACACACACACACACACACACACACACACACACACACACACACACACACACACACACACACACTCCCTCTGTTAAACGCTCCCCTGTGTCCCTGCTCTCTCTCTTCTGACGTGACCACTTTTGTACAGCTAACCTAATCAGGAGGAGGCAGCAGATTCTCCCTGGGCTCCGCTTTCCTCCCTTAGCCCGGCCTGGCTCGGCTCCGCTTTCCTCCCTTAGCCCGGCCTGGCTCGGCTCGGCTCGGCCCAGCTTTTGTCATCCCGGTCCTTAAAAACGACAGGTCCCTCTTCCACACTGGCCTCATATCGCTGTGGCGATAAACCAAGGTCCCATCAATAGACAGGAAGTGACGAGGTTGTATCATTCTAGAACACTCACTTCCACTGTTCAATAACCTCCAGCTCAGCTATTCACCATTTGAGAAAGCAATTTGGAGTTTGAGAGCACATTTCCACAAAGTAATTGCATATTGGACGACCATTTTTATGTAGTAATATTTATCGATGGCAAATTCAGTTTACACAAGAGTAAGACTAATCTCGGTAGTTAATTAATAAGTAATCACGCTCATTAAAGAATTATAAACGACGGCACATATTTATTTTCCATCAAACCGAGAGAAAGACGAATATGGGCCATGTTCACATTCCAGCACAGGGTTCTCCCCAGGATGTTTACACAGCGTGGCGCTGGATCGCATTAACAAAACCCGACTCGCGTTTATTCGTGTCGAAATGCGCAAAAAATACCCTGAAACGCTGAATTCACTGAGGAACTTCCTACGCTTTCACTTTCGCTTTCGTCTTTAACAACCATGTCGTTGGCGATCAAATATAGTTACTCTGTCATTACTAAATATATAGTTTAATTTGCCTTTACATGTTTACAGAGTGGCACTGCCAAGTTCACAGTGTGACGCAGCTCAATCTTACTTTCTTTAGGGAGAACCCTGCAGCAGTTGGTTTTCATGTGAGCATTACTGCCTCCTTTGAAAGTTCAGAATAGCATCTACTGTTTAGTTCGGCTGGATTTGAACCTGGTTCTCCCACTCACTGAACCTAATCATCTACCATTAGGCCACAAGGACATCCTCATGGTGCTGGGGTGACAATCAGGGTAAGGTGTCTTAGCATGTGACATGAGCTCTATCACCAACCACCTCTGCTACACGTATCTTGTCCATCCTGTGTTCATGCTCACACACACACCTACACCACACACACACACACACACACACACACACACACACACACACACACACATACACACACACACACACACACACACACACACACACACACACACACACACACACACACACACACACACACACACACACACACACACACACACAGTGGAGAGAATTGGGGGTTAATGGATCATATAATGCAGAAGAGATGAGAGGAGGACAGAGAATAAAGTGATGGAGGGGTTGTCACGACTACGGGTAGTGAGGGGGAAAATTGTGACAGGGTGTATTGAATGGGGGGGGGGGGGGGGGGGGGGTCGCGTTTGGGGGGTTTGATGATTTAGCGTGTGTGATGTGATGGGTGAATGAAAGACAAGTGAAGGAGAAATGGCTAATGGATAGGTGGGCGAGAAGGAAGGATAGAGAGATGAGTGATGGAGAGTTGACTGTGAGATGGATGGATGGATGGATGATGAATGAAAGAGAGAGAAGTGACGGGAGTCTTTAGTGATACTGGCACATCGTTAGATACAGAGACCTGAGAGTACTGAAACTCCAAACGCATGCGGCCATAGAGACTCTATTCACATTCAAACAGCACTTCACACGTCAAATCTACCTTTTTACCACCTGATAGGTCTCTAACGTAAGCTTTCTCTCTCTCTCTCTCTCTCGCTCTCGCTCTCTCTCTTTCTGTCTCTCTCTCTTTCTCTCGCTCTCTCTCTTTCTCTCTCCATTGGGGACTATAAATCACACAGTTGTTGGAAGAAACGGGGTCTCTCTCTCTCTCTCTCTCTCTCTGCCAGTAAACCATTCCCCTTCACCTCTCCTCCTCCACTCCCTCATTCCCTGAGAACACCAGTGGTCAGTTGGCTGTTGAGCTTCTCCCTCTGTCTCTCTCCCCTCTCTAGATCTATCTTATAAACACTCTCTAAAAACTGCCTCTAACTGACACTCCGCAGCATGTGTGTGTGTGTGTGTGTGTGTGTGTGGGAGAGAGAGAGAGAGAGAGAATGAAAGAAAGAGAGAGAGAGAGAGAGACAGAGAGATAAAGAGTGTGATGAATTGCTTCAGTCTGAATAATCGTATCTCCTCTCTCGTCTGAGAGTCTATAAATTACAGCAGAGAAGATGCCTGCTGATGGTAATACAGTCTCAATCCACGCTGCTGTATATCCTGCTGTTCCTGGCCTCGCTCTCCACTGCTCATCCCTCATTCTTCTCCTCTACTGAGGAGGGGGGTAATACATGTGTCACTAATTAGTCTGGTTGTTGATGTCTGTCTGTGGCTCATTTACGTGTGTGTGTGTGTGTGTGTGTGTGTGTGTGTGTGGGTGGGGGGGGGGGTTACAGGTATCAGGATACAGCCTGTTGGTTGTGATGTATGCTGTTATTGTGTTCACTGTCGTCTAACCCTAACCCTAACATTAAGGCAGGAATTTAATCTATCACATAGCAGTTTTAGCCAATGCAGTTTCTGTGTGTGTGTGTGTGTGTGTGTGTGTGTGTGTGTGTGTGTGTGTGTGATTTGCACCACAGCGTCTCCTGGATGGAGATTGAGTTGACAGGTGATTTAGAGCCGTTTAGCCGCTGATAGGGAAACTGTCTGGGAGTCATCCAGCACATCCCATTTCATCATGCCTCAATTCAGGACGGACACACACGCACACGCACACACACACACACACACACACACACACACACACACACACATACAAACACACACACACACACACACACACACACACACACACACACACACACACACACACACATACACCACACACACACACACACACATACACCACACACACACACACACACACACACACACACACACACTCATATCACAGCCAGCCAGGCAGACACACACATATGCGTGCACGCGCACACACACACACACATACACCCTAATATAATATATCACAAGCAGACAGACAGTGACTGCGATGTAAATCAACCATACTTCTGAAACCCCCATTCAGAAAGCCTTTATCTGTGATTGATTGAATTCAAGTCCTGATAACTTCACAGAACCCTGAAGCGAAGGTCCACTTTCCTCATCTACTATAGATCCATCACCACCGCTGGCCTCTACAGCCTTTACCGCCTCTACAGCCCTGAACCAGCCTCCCCCAGCCTCCCCCAGCCTCCCCTGGTGTGAACAGATGATGAGGATCTAATGGGGGATGTGGATGGCTGGTCTGAAAGCCGGCCGGTGTAATTAACCACTTCTCTCTGAGGTGTCATGGCCGCTTTGGACGGTCCAGGTGAGAGACCATTAGCACAGGTGGGAAAGGAAGTGGGAATTGCAAATGTAATATCCATTACTATGACCTATCTGTCTGCCGCCTGTCTGCCAACCCCTTCCTTGCCAGCTCCCTACTAAAAACACAATGTTTTAAGTCAGATCTTATGGCTTGCTGAATGCCACAAAAGACAGGAAATTCAAAAGGCCATCACTAGCACCCAGCACGTCACCATATGCACTGACAAGTTTTCCAGCACACAGCTTTGATACCAGCTATAGTATAGTCTATATACAGTATAGTATACTATATCCAGTAGTATAGTATATAGCTGTACTGTATGTTGGTCTCCTGCACGTGTATTCACCACTGGGCAGGTTGCTTAGGATTCAAAGCTGCTCTCCAGCAGCCTAGTTCATATTCTTAGAGGGGTTTTTTTCTCCCAAGATAGTCAAGATTTATATGTTGCATCACAAAATACAATTTCCTTTTATTGGCACACAACCTTGGTTGGTGGGATTTGTTTTCAGCTCCGCGTGCTGCTCCACATTCACTGACACACACAGCCATGAATAGACAGTCCAAATGCACAGTGGATTGCACTTGGTCCACATAACACAGAATCCCTTTCCTCTCATTGTTCACTGTTACGTGGTAATGTTTTGGGTACAGTCGCATGCCTTTGTGACAGCATAACATTACAGAAGCTTTAATAATATAATTCAGGTCTTTGGCACAGTGTGAGTTGTGTAATCTGTTTTGATATTGAACATGCAGCAGTATCTGTCATGAAGATCCCTCCGCACATTTTTAGATCTCTTTGAAGATTACAACTTTGAAGATATTCTTATCTTGTTATCTTGTACACACACACACACACACACACACACACACACACACACACACACACACACACACACACACACACACACACACACACACACACACACACACACACACTCATTTTAGTTTACTATGCAGAGTCTTCCAAGGCCAGGAACAGACAGGAAGCCAACCCTGTATTCTACAGCCACTTCTTCTGTAGAAACGCTAGGCTATTAAAACTCAAGTGTGTTTTTCTTTCTTTTTTTTCTCCTCTCCTTCAGAGAGCCTGGTGGCCATGAGATAGGAGACCTTAACTCACGTCATACTCCTTTGAGTTACTGAAGTGTCTTTGTTTCTGTGCTTTACCTTGATAGAAAAACACATTTTTATACTTTGGAGAGAGAGAGAGAGAGAGAGAGAGAGAGAGAATTAAAGAAAGAGTGAGAGAGAGAGTGTTTGTGTTTGCATTTATGTGTGTGTGTGTGTTCCTGTGTGTGTGCGTGTGTTCCTGTGTGTGCGTGCGTGTGGAGGTGTGTGAATGCGTGTTTGTCGCAAATTAAGAGGAATTCTGTTTCTTTGTGTCCCTCCACAGTCGACAACATGTTGATTGGAGTCTCACCTTCAACATGAAGTGTGAAGACTCACTAATGAATGACTGTCTACCTCTGTGTGTTGAGCAGGGGGAGGCCGGTGGAGGTAGAAATCGGAGGACGGCCTCATTGTGATGCATGAAATGGAATGAGGAATGGGATCGAACAATCTGAGACACCGTCTGAAACCTAAAGACGCCACCCAAGGTTTTGGGCTTCGTCCTCCGATTTCTACTTCCACCGGCCTCCACTGCACCACAACCTATGACACTTGACATGACACTGTTATCTAACCAGAGGAGTCATGAAAGGTGAAATACAGTATTTTACCTGTGAAAACATTTCATGACGGACAAGCAGACAGGTAGCAGGTGACACAAGGCTCTGTTATGCATGGAGAGAGGTTATGACAGTCATCCTTTACTGTTCCATAATCATATTCTGGAGTCCAGACATCGGCTGTATTATTAATAGTGAATATCATAAATAGTCTGGCCTCTGAAATACAGCAGTGTTTTTCTCCATCTCTTGGTTTTGGCCTGAGGCTGCCCAAGAAAGCTCTAGAGAGAGAGGGGGGGGGGGGGAGAGAGAAAGAGAGAGTGAGTAGGGGGAGAGAGATGGGGAGGAGAGAGAGAGAGAGAGAGAGATCTGTGAAACAAGCTCTATAGAAACGGCTGATATTGTGTCTGTGTGTCTGTGTGTCTGTGTGTGTATGTGTGTGTGTGTGTGTGTGTGTGTGTGTGTGTGTGTGTGTGTGTCACAGATCAATACGCTGGAGGATGGAGCACACGCTAAAAACAACAGGATGTGTGAGAAAAGACAACGTGTCAGAGGATCAGTGACATGTTCTATGTCCCCAGGGGTGTGTGTGTGTGTGTGTGTGTGTGTGTGTGTGTGTGTGTGTGTATGTGTGATCAGGGAAGCAGCCTGCAGCCGGCGTTGTGATGGAGCTATTAGGGTGAGAATCTCAGCTCACCTCAAGGCACCCCACAAAAACAATACCCCCCAACACACACACACACACACACACACACACACACACACACACACACACACACACACACACACACACACACACACACACACACACACACACACACCACAGACTGCAGAATGAGGCATCACAGCCAGACAGCCAGGTGGAATAAAGCAGACGATGCCCTCTGCTGGTCTTTTTGAGAATAACACAAATGTATTTTCTTGGCATAACTCCTCTTTACTAGGCCGTGTTGTCTGACCAGGAAACCTCTGGACCTATAGGGCCCACAGTTTTTCCTAGTCAGACTCACGGCAGGATGTTCAACAGGATTTCCTGGCCTAATCTCATTGGATTCCAAACCTGACACAAACCACAAACCATTGTAATGCATGGAACGGAATGAGGAATGGCATCAAACACACGCGTTTGATACCATTCCCCATTCCATCCCATGCATTACAATGACCCCCCGTCCTCTGATTTCTACCTCCACCAGCCT
>NC_139666.1:6102230-6139730 GCF_951799395.1 Argentina silus
AAAGCCCCAGTGCATCTCTGCTGTACCTTGAGCTAAATCTTGGCAGGAGACTCAGCGATTTCTGGGGTGAATTATGGTTTATATTTCATTTGTATTGACCTAGCTCCAGGGGAAGGCTAGCTTTTCCCTCCTCCCCCCCCAGCATGGCCACCCCTGGCCTGGGCGTGAAACTAACCTTGCCCAGGAGCCATGGAGGGCTGGAACATTGGGGCTCAGATCAGCCTGGACACGGAGGGAGGGAAGGAGGAGAGAGGGAGAGAGAGAGGGGGGAGACGGAGACACAGAGAGAGAGAGAGAGAGAGAGAGAGAGAGAGAGAGAGAGAGAGAGAGAGAGAGAGAGAGAGAGAGAGAGAGAGAGAGAGTGGGCAACAGATAGACAGAGGACGGGACGGAAGGAGGGAGGGAGGGAGGGAGAGAGGGAGGGAGAGATAGAGAGAGAGGCGGGGAGGTATGGGGGCAGGTGAGGAGTGGGAATTGTGGCTGCACTGTTCACATACTGATGGAGATGCATCGTATGTATTGCAGCTAAAAGAAAGATGAAAGAACAGAGTTATAATCTGACTAGATGCACTGAAATGACAGTGGATTTATCATAGGACAAAAGCCTGAAGTCTAAAGCAGATATACAATCCCTCCAGCCAAGTGTAAAGCAACCATAGACATATGAACAAGGCCAATAACATGATCCGTCTAGAATCTCATTCAGTTCTTTGTAGAATCAGACTTCATACAAAGATCCTTTACAATAAAATGATATCATGTATCTCTTTTCAATGTGCTAGATGTCTTTGTGGATGTTGTGGTTACACAACTTGCCTGCCTGTCTGTCTGCCTGCCTGCCTGTCTGTCTGTCTGCCTGCCTACATGTCTGTCTGCCTGTCTGCCTGCCTGCCTGTCTGCCTGCCTGCTTGCCTGCATGTCTGTCTGCTTGTCTGCCTCTCTGTTTGTATGTCTGTCTGCCTGCCTGTCTGTCTGTCTGCCTGCCTGCCTGCTTGCCTGTCTGCCTGCCTGGCGTATTAAAATTCTAAGCCAGCCAAGTTGAAGAGAGAGGGAGAGAAGAGAGAGAGAGAGGGGGGGGGGGGGTAGAGAGAGAGAGAGAGAGAGAGAGAGAGAGAGAGAGAGAGAGAGAGACAGAGCCTGAAAGATGAAATAGGAGAGACGGAGGTAAAGAGAGAATGGGATAAAGGGATGATGAAAGGAGGAAGAGAGAGGAGGGGGAATGCAGTGTAGTTGAGAGAGAGGTAGTGGTTAGGTTGAGAGAGAGAGGGGGGGGGGTAGAGAGAGAGGTAGTGGTTAGGTTGAGAGAGAGAGGGGGGGGGGTAGAGAGAGAGGTAGTGGTTAGGTTGAGAGAGAGAGGTAGTGGTTAGGTTGAGAGAGAGGCAGACACAGATGGGTAAAGAAACGGTAAAACGAAACAGTATGCTGAGGAGAGAGAAAGAAATGGAGTGATTGATACTAACAGAATGAGGGGAGAGAGGGTTGAAGAAGGAGTGGGGGAGAAGGAGAGAAGAGAAGGTTGAAGTAGGGGAGTAGGGGAGAAATAATCAAATGACGGGTGGAGAGGGGGATAAACTGAATACGGTAGAAACAAAGAATGAAAGAGAAAAACCGAAGTAGATAGTCGACAGTGAAGGGGAAAGCAAATGAGAGATATTGTGATGGATAGAGAGAGAGAGAGAGAGCGACAGAGAGATAGAGAGAGACAGAGAGAGAGAGAGAGAGAGAGAGAGAGAGAGCGACAGAGAGATAGAGAGAGAGAGAGAGAGAGAGAGAGATAGAGATAGAGAGAGAGAGAGAGCGACAGAGAGATAGAGAGAGAGAGAGCGACAGAGAGATATAGAGAGAGAGAGAGAGAGAGAGAGAGAGAGACAGAGAGAGAGAGAGAGAGAGAGAGAGAGAGAGAGAGAGAGAGAGAGAGAGACAGAGAGAGAGAGAGAGAGAGAGACAGAGAGAGAGAGAGAGAGAGAGAGAGAGAGAGAGAGACAGAGACAGAGACAGAGACAGAGAGAGAGAGAGAGATAGAGAGGGTGAGTGGGGAGTTATAAGAGAGGAGAGCGAGAAGGAGGGAGTGAGAGAGAGGGAGGGAGTGAGAGACTGACAGACTGAGTGGGAGTAACTGACTGAATAAGAGAATGGAACATGCTTGACTGCTGGACAGAGAGAGAGAGAGAGAGAGAGAGAGAGAGAGAGAGAGAGAGAGAGAGAAGGAGAGAGAGAGAGAAGGAGATTGAGTGACAGTCTTACTTAGTGAGACAGTGGAACAGAATAAATATCACCATAACTCAGAACAGGAACTCCAGGTGTTCAGGGGAGCCACCAGAGGGCAGTGTTGTGTTGATGTGGCTCCCTGACTGAAGGCAGTCTGACAGATTTCCTGCTATTCAATAGTCCTTCCAATTAACTAAATACAGACACATATTAGCTAAATACAGACACAGGTGTCTTGCCCGCCCCCTCCCTCCATGCAGGTCCAATAGGTATAGACCAGAAAGGTAGATTGGATATTTGAATCATGACACTCTACAGCAGGGGATCCAAACCTGTATGTCTTGTGACCCCAAATTGACATAAATCATTTCAACAACGACGTCCAAGTGTATTCTAATCGCCTAAAAGATGCTCTAATTGGTTGGATTTGAACCCCCGAAACAATGCAATATAGGCTACAGGTGCAATACACATACATACACAATAACTTTTTTAATAAAAAATTTAAATCAGGGGGTCCTCAGATGGCGTCCGGACCCCTTGTTTGATAACTGCTGCTCTGCGGTGTTCCAGATGGACACCAACCCTCCTCCTGCCGACACACCTGCTGGATGTGAGAGATGCTCCAGCAGAAGCAGGTTCCACACAGAAGCTGTTGTGATGCTCAGTACATGCTGCCCTTGGTTGTCAGGGACACTCCACTGGAGTGTTTATGGAGAGGAAACTCACAATGGTCTCTATTATCAATTTGTGTGTTGCACGCTGCGTGTGTGTGTGTGTGTGTGTGTGTGTGTGTGTGTGCGTGTGTGTGTGTGTGTGTGTGTGTGTGTGTATGGTGTGTGTGTGTGTGTGTGTGTGTGTGCGTGCGTTGGGACAGAGAGACAGCGTGTCTGAAGCTGCAGCACTCTCATGTTACCATCCATTCACTGGGAGTCTGTGATCTCTGCTGCCTGCCATGTCCTGCAGCTGAGACTGGGCAGCAACCCTCATCAAACACCAATCACAACAAGAACATACAGTCCTGTGTTTGAGATAGTTTGGGTATTGTAGTGTATTGAGAAAGAGATAGAATACGCTTGCATGCTTTTAGAAAGTAGTTTTTATTTATTGTGATGAATAGCTCAGCGTCACTGTGCAACGGCTACATTCACGGAGGACATCTGGCGCATTGAAAATAGATGCATGATATCATAACTCAGTACTAAATGCACAATAAACAAGCCATCAGTTTCATTTTATTGTAAAGGATCTTGAGTATAATTGTTCTACGACTCTTTAGCGTGAAGTCTGATTCTACAAAGAACTGAATGTGATTCGAGACGGATCATTGTTATTGGCCTTGCTCATTTGTCTGCTGTATCTTTCACAGACCAGAATGGTTGCTTTATTGGTGAGCGGGCGGGTGTGTGTGTGTGTGTGTGTGTGTGTGTGTGTGTGAGTGTGTGTGTGTGTGTCTCTCTCTCTTTCTCTCCCTCCCTCTCTCTATCTCCCTCCCTCCCTCACTCCCTCTCCCTCTCTCCTCCCTCTCTCCCTCCCCCCCCTCTCTCTCTCTCTCCCTCACTCCCTCTCCCTCTCTCCTCCCTCACTCCCTCTCCCTCTCTCCCTCCCCCCCCCCCCCCCTCTCTCTCTCCCTCACTCCCTCCCTCTCTCCCCCATACTGTGCCCCCACAGTGGTTAAAGTTAGACCTCCTTATCTATTGACTGTTATTGAGTTGGCAGAAGAGGCTGTCTTTGTCTATAGGTGGGAGGGTAGTGTGACCCATGCTTCTGTAGACAGCTAATTAGTGGAGCATGTCAATATGTTCATATTCTTATGGTGAAAAGTATAGGTGGAAAGTTGATTTGATTAATTATAATAAATGGGACGGCTTTCTTGTCCTATGGTAAACCTTTGTGACCTGTAGTTGAAGGTAAACATTGGGCTTCTCTCTCCAGGTTCTTATGTACAGTAGGGCACTTTGTATTCAGTGAACTGTGGAATGGGGAGTCAGTGGTTGAGACTTTATGGTCCTCAGTTTAGATTAGTCGTTTCCCTTTTATACCGGGGCAATAATTGAAAAAATGACTTACCTAGCACTTTTCCCCTGTGCGTGTGTGTGTGTGTGTGTGTGTGTGTGTGTGTGTGTGTGTGTGTGTGTGTGTGTGTGTGTCTGTGTGTGTGTGTTCTAGCTTCTGTGCTCCGTGAATACGACCCTCAAGCCTGTTAAACATCTGATTATAACCTCCTGATGAGCTCCCCTCCCTCCCTCTGCTTTCCTCTCCTCCTGTCCTCTCTCTCATCCTCCTCTCTCCACCCATCTCTCCCTCCCTCTGCTTTCCTCTCCTCCTGTCCTCTCTCTCATCCTCCTCTCTCCACCCATCTCTCCCTATCTCTGTACCAGCACTCCATTATGCTTCCCATCCTAGTCCCCCCCCACCCCCCCACCCCCCCACCCCCCCTCTCTTTCTATTTCTCTGTCCCTCCCTCTCCTTTGATAATGGAAATTATTTCTATTTAAAGAGCTCTTTTCAGAGGAGAATCTTGAATAACGAACCAGGGCAGGGCACCATCACTCTACATCCCTCACAGTGCCGCTCACTCATGCTAGCAATTTTAGCATCGGCACCTGCACTATATACTGTTCGATCTATTTGCTGATATCTTGTACATTTAAAAGGTGGTAAAACAAACGATAATGCATCCATTAGCGTCGTGTAGTGAGGCTGTGCTTCGAGAGGATTCATCCTGGATATCTATTATGTGGTCCTGCTGATATACTGTATGCTGTAAAGCAGCCTACCAGACCACTAGCTCAGAGGGGTATATTAGAAGAGTGGTGCCAATTAAATTACTAGAGGGTTGAAATAGTTCCTTCCTGATTCACCCGATATTGATTTTTCATTGGACTAAGGCAGTTAAGTAGGCACGGCTAACAAGACTTCAGGCTGGGGAAAACGGTGAATGAAAACAGACAGTTTCGGCCCCAAAAAGTCAAGGCTACTCTCAAGTAAAACAATAAAACTACCACACACTACCACACAATTTTCAGTATAGCTAAGAAGTTTCACGGTTTAAAGTATCTATTCAGTTCAAAACTGAAAATCAAAGCAGGCAATATTTGACAGACTGGGTAACTTCTTCCATAATAGGAACTATTTGAGTCTCCATCAGCGTTCGCCAAAAATGGACCCCTTCATTGGGGCCACTCTTCTAAAATACCCCTCCAGCCCTGCTTATATATGCTAGTTAGGACCCCAGCCTGTAATGGCAGCTTGAACAGCTCCAGTCAGGATGTAAGGTGTTTGGTTACATCATGAACAGCTGGAACTACACCTGCAGTGGTGATGTCACTCTTTGGGGTCTCTACATCTGTGGTGATGTCACTCTCCTCTTTATACCTGTCTGTTATACCAGACACCATCAACAACAGTCCATCAACACGTTGTTACATAGTTATTACACGGACAAAAGTGAATCACTCAATAAAAACAAAGATAAAGCAAAGGATTGAGACCATTTGATGAATATAAACTGCTGTGAAATTTTGGCCTGTAAGTAGTTTATCTCAGACTCATTAGGGAGTTTTAGGGAGTTCATCTTAGTTGATAGAGTTCTGATTTCTTGCATATTCCTCCACTCCCCCGGTGGCATGGAGGTCCACACTTACCTCTGAAACAGAGACCCCCGGCTAGCCTAAGTCTTTAAACAACTCTCCCTACTTCCCTCCCTAAGTCCTCCAGAACCTACATGTCTCTTCCTAGGTCAGGTGATCGAAGCCGTTTTTATAAACACACGCTCCCCCAATTAAGCAGAGGGAGCATGGCGGAGGAGAGACACAGCCCAAAGGTGGTGGGATTTAAATAATTCCCTTTTTTTTTAATAGGCAACAACTCCGGGGAGGTACGCTAGGCTACGCTAGCCAATTATCACTGGTGACCCATAGCAATTATCACCCGGTCCCAGTGGGCCGCGGCGCGGCGGCTACGTAGCGCTGGGCTAATTGGGTGCTAAGCTGGTGGGACCCAGGGAGCCTGACCTTCCTGGCGTCGGTCGGGAACCAGGTAGCGGCGCGCGTGGCCCCGTGTTCCGTTCTGAAAGTGGCCTCATTTGAAATTCGGACAAGTTTAAAGTTCTCTCTTCTATTCCTGTCGATCTTCCTCTCTGGTGCAGTCTGGAGGCAGAGGTGGAGGGATACCTCTGTTCTATCCTATAAGATCTACCCAGGGTTTGAATTACACATTGATTCTTTTGGGGGGTGCCCAAGGGTTCTAAACGGGGGTCACATTGATATTCCAATTCTTATGGCTTTCTTATGGGGGTGCTTTACCCCTCAAACCGTCCTATCATTTGAACTCTGGATCAGTCCTATTCCCGAGCCTGTTCTTCATGACATCATCAGACCAGAGTGTTTCTATTTGCCCAGACAGTCCCATCTAAAGGAAGCTGTGATTGGTTATTGATTGTGATGTCATTAGTTTGGTTATCTGAATGTTGACTGAATCAATTCCGGCCCCAGCGTTATTACATAAGGGACATGATCATGTGATCACCTAGCGGACTTGAGGACAAACATCGTATCCTTCTTCTGGAAGAGTGCAGGCCTTTCTAGGGAAGAAGCTGTTATTGAATCTCAAATAAGATGGCTGCGTTGTATCGAACGCAAATTGTTTGTTTTTGTGCCACCTAAAGTAGTTGTACACCCAGACACATACGCAGGCAGGCAGGCAGGCAGGCAGGCAGGCAAGCAGGCAAGCAGGCAAGCAAGCAGGCAGGCAGGCAGGCAGGCAGGCAGGCAGGCAGGCAGACAGGCAGCCAGCCAGCCAGCCAGCCAGCCAGACAGACAGACAGACAGACAGACAGGCAGACAGATAGACAGGCAACCCTCCTCTCCTCTCCTCTCCTCTCCCCCCCGTCCTCCTCTCCTCTCCTCCTCTCCTCCCTCCTATCATCCCCTCCCCTCCCCTCCTCTTCTCTTCTCACCTCTCCTCCCCTCTTTACCTCTCCTCCTCTCCTCCCTCCTATCATCCCCTCCCCTCCCCTCCTCTTCTCTTCTCACCTCTCCTCCCCTCTTTACCTCTCCTCCTCTCCTCTCCTCCCCTCCTCTCTAAACTCTAGTGAGACAGAGTGGCTAATTGAAGAGAGCACTCTGTGTTAGTGCCGTCTTTCATTTCACCCTGAGCAAGGCACCATGAGGGAGCTATTTTTGGGAAAGTGAGAGCGAAGGGAGGTATGGGGGAGGGGTGGGCAAGGGCAGGGGAGGGGTGGGGGTGGGGGAGTCGACCCAGGCCAGGTGCTGTGATCGTATCGGTAGATACAGTACGTACACACAGCTCCATGTATGAATGAGACCAGGGGACGCTGGTGGAGGTAGAAATGGGAGAGGACGGTGCTCATTGTAATGCATGAAACAGAATTATTGTAACGCATGGAACGGAATGAGGAATGGTCGTGTTTGAAACCATTCCTGATTCCGTTCCATGCATTACAATGAGCTCCGTCCTCCCATTTCTACGTACTGGCTCAGATATGTTATTTTCTCATTGTATTTTACGGCAGGCCAGCTCAGAACAGCTCTGCTCCGTTCAAATGTGAGGCTGGTGGAGGCAGATGTCACAGGACGGGCTCATTGGAATCCATGGAATGGAAAGAGGAATGATATCAAACCGCCTGAGTTCCTGGTATTGAATCGTGTTTGATACCACTCCTTATTCCATTCCATGGATTACATACAGTGAGCCCGTCCTCTGATTTCTACCTCCACCAGCCTCCCCTGGTGTAGAGACCTTTTTATGAGTCACTATGGGGAAACGTTGTTGGTGAAGCGCCTGATTTTACCAGCTCGCGTCACTTTGAATGACCAATTAATTACTGTGCTGTCCTTATAGAGGACCGACCATTAGGTTTGTTTTTCCATCCAGTCAGCTTTAGAGGGCGCAACACACATATTTCGTTGCTTTATAGCCATTCTGGGATTCAGTATAGAACTGCATGGTCTGCTGCTCGCGACAACAGCAAGCAAGGAAAAAAAATAATTTGTGCTTCTCCACACATTGTACGCAACTCGACTTGTTTGGTCTGGCTTGGCTGCTCGGCGCTCGGTTCGCCTGGTCTGGCTTGGCTAGTCAGTGATTAGGTAGTGGGCTCCTCACTGGTCCCAGTGGAGTTCCCCATTGTGAACCCATTTGCAGTGCTGCTTCAAAACATCCCTTTTATGGTGTTTATGTGGTTTATTGTAGTTGATAAAAGGGGGGAAGGTGGTTGTTATGGTCTCCCAGGGCATCCTACTGTCACTGTATGTCGAGTTAGAGATATCAGATAAAGAAAGATGGAGAGAGGAGAAGAGAAGGGGGTGGGGAGACGAGAGGAGAGGAGAGGAGAGAGGAGAAGAGAGGAGAGGAGAGAGGAGACGAGAGGAGAGAGGAGAGGAGAGGAGAGGAGAGGAGAGGGGAGAGGAGAGGAGAGGAGAGGAGAGGAGAGGGGAGGAGAGGAGAGGAGAGGAGAGAGTAGACCAGAATCAAACAGAACTTCACCTGCAGAACTTCAACCCCTGGCCCCACACACACACACCCAACCACCCACCACACACACACACACACACACACACACACACACACACACACACACACACACTGCTCCTCCTCCTCCTCATCCACCTCTTCCCTTGAAGACCTGCAGCTTGACATTCACCAGAGACAGCAGGCTCTGCTGGTGCTGTGAAGGTATGTGCCCTAACATCTCCCGGAAAGTTGCTAGTCTATAAGGAACAGAAGGAGATTGTTTACGCGCAATTTAAACACAGGAGACCCCTTTAACCGGTATTCACTGTACAGGCAGGAGACACTGTTGGGGCTCTCAAGATTGTATACCACTGTTCCTCTATGGCTGATACTCTGTAAGGAATGAAAGGAAGGAGGATTTAAAGGGGTAGGTCATTTATTTATTTTTTTAATTTTTACACCTTATAGTCAGATAGTTCCTTATCCTAAAAGTAGTGCCGGGGGAAACTGTAACCCATGGTAACCCACTCGTCACTTCAGCTCACTTCAGCCCCGGCTGACAGAACAACAATGAGAGTGATGGAGGGGCAATTAGAGGGGCAATTAGACAATGTTCAAAATGACATGGCCAAATGAACTCAAACGTGCTTTTGAGGTGATTTGGCCACAAATATTGAACTAATATTTCTAATCATCTCCTATTGTTTTTTTTTTGCTAATCCGTGGCTAAAGTTAGACTACTCTCAAAACGTTAACTGCCCCTTTAACACACACACACACACACACACACACACACACACACACACACACACACACACACACACACACACACACACACTCACACAAACAGACACACTCACACTCACACACACACACACACACACGCAACACACACACACACACACGCAACACACACACACACACACACACACACACACACAGACTCACACACACACACACACACACACACACTCACACACACACACTCACACACACACACAAACTCACACTCACAATGTACACTGGTCCGTTTCCATCCTCACTCGTCTCCAGTCCAGACAGGGTTTTATTGGCAGTGCTGCCGTCTGGTTTGGATCTGTCACATACAGTTTGTGAGATATGAATGATAAGGATAGATAGAGTCACACACTCCACCTTGACGTTGGCACCGGGGGGCCGACATCTTGTTTCAGGACTAATAAACAGACCATTTCTGAGTATCAGAGTATCAACTTCTCCTATCATTCCTGATCTGTCATCCGTCAGTCTTCACCACCTCGTCTCAATGTGTTTCGGGTGTGTGTGTTCAGCTCCTGTGTGTGGGTGTTTTTAGCTTATCTGTGTGTGTGTGTGTGTGTGTGTGTGTATCCATCTCCTGTATGTGTATTCATATCCTGTCATGTGTGAGATTATGAGATTCCTAACCTTGGATGGAGCTACGCCCAGAGGCAGCCATGCATCTCATTCTACCTGTCCGTCACGGCTGTGGCTATGATTGACAGCTCTGTGTTTACCCAATCAATGCATATCTCAGCTCCCGCCCCCTGCTGATCTCTCATCTACACTACACCTTGGGGCTGCATCCCAATAGGCACGCTTGGCTTCCTCTCCTTATCTCCTTTCTACGTTGTTGCCAGTGTTGCCAGTATTTGGTTGTATTTATGTATGATGTTTTCAATGGGGTAATGTATACTATGTGTACTACAGCATGTATACTATGTGTACTACAGCATGTATACTATGTGTACTACAGCATGTGTACTATGTGTACTACAGCATGTGTACTATGTGTACTACAGCATGTGTACTATGTGTACTACAGTATGTGTACTGTGTGTACTACAGTATGTATACTACAGTATGTGTACTATGTGTACTACAGTATGTGTACTCTGTGTACTACAGCATGTGGAAGGATGTGGAGGATGTTCTAACTTTGTGCCTGTGCCTGTCCTTTTCCCCTGAGAGGGGTCACTGTGAGGTAAGGCATACATAGAGTTGTACTGAAGTTTTACATGCAGCTGAAAAGAATGTGCACAATGGCTGAGAGTCCAATGACGAAGCTCCTCCCTAGCACACAAAACATCCAATCAATTGGAGCGTTTCATAACAGCCCCCCTCTCTGTGCATCACGCCGCATCAACACTCGCAAGGCCAATGCAGTCGGTGGGACTCATGTTGTTGTTATTTCCTGGTACAGTACTTCTTATTGTGTTGTCCAGCTGTTACATCTGTAGGAGGCTAGGAGCCGCAGTCAGTCAGCCAGCCAGCCAGCTAATCAACCGGCCAGCCAGCCAGTCAGCCAGTCAGCCAGTCAGTCACCCACCCACCCACCCACCCAGTCAGCCAGTCAGTCAGTCACCCACCCAGTCAGCCAGCCAGTCAGCCAGCCAGCCAGCCAGCCAGCCAGCCAGCCAGCCAGCCAGCCAGTCAGCCAGCCGGCCAGTAGCAGCAGAGAATGTGTTCCCCAGTAGTACAATGAGCAGCAGAGTAAATTACATGTGGGAGAGGCTAACATGAAATAGCTTATTGATTGGCTGGGTGCTGCGGTGATTAGAATGCACCGAAGGGGAAAGATTACACAACACCAGACGCTGTGACAAAACACTGGTGCGTACAGCGTGTGTGTGTGTGTGTGTGTGTGTGTGTGTGTGCGTGCGTGCATGTGCGTTCATGCATGTGTGTGTGTGTGTGCGTGCGAGCGTATGTGTGTATGTGTGTGTGTGCGTGCGTATGCATGCATGCGTGCGTGCATGAGTGTGCGTGCGTGTGTGCGTGTGTGTGTGCGTGTGTGTGTGCGTGTGTGTGTGTGTGTGTGTATAGATTGTCCCTCTCGGCCCATGAATAGAGCATGCAGGGAAAGTACCTGCCTGTCTAGATAAGGTCTCCAGCCTCAGCAGTGATCTCTATCTGCTGCAGAGCGCTGCTCGAAGAATGCTGTATCTATGGAACTACCTGGTTCACATATTATACATCTTCTAGATATCATATTTGATAGATGGCTCTATTACAGTGGAGGCTGGTGGAGGTTGAAATCGGAGGACAGGCTCATTGTGATGCATTGAATGGAATGAGAAATGGTATCAAACACACATGATTGATGACGTCCCTCATTCCGTTCCCGGCATTACAATGAGCCTGTCCTCGGATTTCTACCTCCACCAGCCTCCCCTGGACTATGAGAAACAGCGTAAACATGGACAATAGGGTAAAATAGATGTTATTTTTAAGGTCTGGCCTTTTTTAATCACGTCTGTTTTCTCCATATGAGGTTATTGCTGGGTTTATATAGAGCATGGTTGGTGCATGGTTGGCCATCTAAGACTCCTCTCTCTCCTCCTCTTCAATTCAATTCAATCCAACTTTATTCATCCCGAAAGGCCAATTTGGAAGGTGTTATTAGAGCGCAAGCAAACTGTAGATGACATGAATACATATCAACATACAGCAACACCCAACAAGTCAGGGGAGGCTGGTGGAGGTAGGCATCGGAGTATGGGCTTCATTGTAATGCATGGAACGGTATGAGGAACGGCATCAAATACTCGTGAAAACACTGTTACATGCATGGCAATGAGACCGGCCTCTGATTTCTACCTCCACCAGCCTTCCCTGCCATACATGCATCACAACAGTATAGGCTGTAGGCTTTACCCTACATTCCGGTTAGGGTCGCTGGTTATTGTTGACGTTGAATCCACACAAAAGGGCATGTCTGAAACGTCATACTGCTACTATTGATTACTTAAAGTGTATACTGTATATTAACGATACTACATACTATTTAGAGCCTACTGTTTAGTCAAATGTATTCCGTAAGCAACACATTTCAACATATTACACTTTGTTCGTACTGAGAAACATCGTCATCTGTAACTCAACTATGTTGTTCATGGTAATTAGTTAAATTACGCTACTGTCCGCCTCCCTTACCCACTCCATTGAATTGTGGGACTAAAATGGGAAAGGACTTCCTGAATAGTGTGCAGTGAATTCATACTGCATAGAAAGGCGAATCTAAGATGCCAACCTGCATTTTGAGTAGACACAATTTTCGTACATTTCGCATTCTGCAAAACATTCTAATCTGGCATACTCTAAACGCCTACTACATTGGTTGCAGTGTGAACCTCCGGACAGCCAAGGCTTCTAGAATGAAACTACCTCTCCTCTAATTGTTTGTAGTTTTTTGACCCCCAACATGACAAGGTCTAACACTGGCTCTCAGACAGAAGCAATCAATCCCTCAATAGATTTTGTGTGTGTGTGTGTGTGTGTGTGTGTGTGTGTGTGTGTGTGTGTGTGTGTGTGTGTGTGTGTGTGTGTGTGTGTGTGTGAGTATGCTGCTTTTGACAATGTGATTGTCATAGATCAGTCAGTTTGCTCCCAGGCCCGGTCTCAGTGCTCTGACATACAACCACATTACCTACAAATGGAACTCAAAGTGATATTGATCTTCTCGTTTCAGCCCCAGAGTGGCTCTCTATTAACTTCTGGAGGCCAGTGAAAAAATGTACAAAATGGAGTTCTTAAAGGTGACCTGTCTTAAGACACAGATCTGTTATCATAGCCCGTCTTCTGTTACTTCTGTTGCTTTTGTCTTAACTCATTAACTGCCAAAGAATTCCGGAACACTCACCACCTGGAGTGCCAAGTGTTTTATGTGGTATTTACCTATAAGCAACAATACTTTGATTGGCTTTCATTGATGCATTTTACGTGGAAAAAGTCACCCTTGGCACGATAGAATGTTGACCATTTGGGCGACTTTATTCACCCTCGGCACTAAATAAGTTGATAAAGTTCAGTCAGTGTATAGTGTGTTTATATCAGCGCTAAGTTATCTGAGGACAGAAATCTGCTTGTTGGGCTTGTTCTTAGATGATGCAGAGTAAGCAAAACACTGAACACAGCCATCATATGCTCTGTTTGTCCAACCCCTGTTCATCTCCCTGCACATGTATATTAACTATACATGCAAGCATTCACACGCACACATGCACACACACACACACACACACACACACACACACATGCATACACACACCCGTAAGCACACGCACACACACGCACACACACACACGCATACACACACACATGTAAGCACACGCACACACACACACACACACACGCATACACACACACACACACGTAAGCACATGCACACACACACACACACACACACACACACACACACACACACACACACACACACACGCATACACACACGCGTAAGCACATGCACACACACACACACACACACACACACACACACACACACACACACACACACACACACACATATATTCAGCTTCTCTTGTGTCTTTGGGGTTAAACTGCAGCTTGTTTCTTGAAATATTGAGGGAGAGGTATGTATGCATTTTTTATTGTTTCTTCTGCGCTGAGGGTAAAATAGTAACTCATGCATACAGCAGAGCTGCAGGGTTTATCACAGACATGCGCTACATCATGCATCGGCC
The DNA here is from genome assembly GCF_951799395.1 of Argentina silus. NCBI lineage: Eukaryota > Metazoa > Chordata > Actinopteri > Argentiniformes > Argentinidae > Argentina > Argentina silus. The sequence goes on from NC_139666.1 coordinate 6,116,396, forward strand.
TCTCTCTCTCCTTAAAACCCCTTCACTCACACACACACACACACACACACACACACACACACACAGACACACACACACCCACACACACACACACACACACACACACACACACACACACACACACACACACACACACACACACACACACACACACACACACATACACAAGCAATAATAATTAAGGCCTCAATGTTCAACAAAGGGGGAGTAGGCAGTAGGCTGTTGGTGGCTGGTGGGGTGAGGTGGGGGAAGGGGGCCCCTAGCCATTTCTATATCATCTATTATTAGGGCTTTTCTCAGCCCACAGGGGATTGGTTGTGTTCACAGAGGTGGCTAAGCACCGGGATTGGTTGTGTTCACAGAGGTGGCTAAACACTGGGATTGGTTGTGTTCACAGAGGTGGCTAAACACTGGGATTGGTTGTGTTCACATAGGTGGCTAAGCACCGGGATTGGTTGTGTTCACAGAGGTGGCTAAGCACCGGGATTGGTTGTGTTCACAGAGGTGGCTAAGAACTGGGATTGGTTGTGTTCACAGAGGTGGCTAAGCACCGGGATTGGTTGTGTTCACAGAGGTGGCTAAACACTGTGGTGCAGTCCTCTGGTAAATTCTGCTATTCACAGTATGCTCACGTGCACTCTCATGGCTGGTTGCTCACGTGCACTCTCATGGCTGGTTGCTCACGTGCACTCTCATGGCTGGTTGCTCACGTGCACTCTCATGGCTGGTTGCTCACGTGCACTCTCATGGCTGGTTGCTCACGTGCTGGTAAGACAGACAACCATTAAAGTTTGATGGAAAGAGAGAGAGAGATGAGGGGGAGAGAGAAAGAGAGAGTCAGAAGAGAGGGAGAGAGGGAGAGAGAGAGAAAGAAAGACAGAGAGAGAGATAAGGGGGAGAGAGAGCTGTGTGCTGAGCACTGTGTGTTTGTGAGGGGGAAAGAGAGATATGAGAGAGAGAGAGAGAGAAGGGGGAGAGAGAGATGAGAGAGAGAGACAGAGTAGAGAGAGAGATAGAAAGAGAGAGAGAGTGCTGTGTGTTTGTGTTTGTACAGGCACTCTTCCAGATCATAAACAGTATGTGTCCTCTCCCTGATTTTTATTTCTTCTGTTTTTTAGGGGATAGATCAGTTTTAAAAAAAAAAATGTTTTTGTTATATTCGATAGCATTGCTTGCATAATTTCTGTCCATTATGGTATATTTGGTACTTTTTCCTTTTGTACATGCTAAGATATTTTCCATTTTAATTGGTATAGTTAGTTATGTTTTTTTTTTTAATTTCTTTTTTAATTCCACCCCTCAGCTCCAATATACACTCACCGGCCACTTTATTAGGTACACCTGTTCAACTGCTCGTTAACGCAAATATCTAATCAGCCAATCACATGGCAGCAACTCAATGCATTTAGGCATGTAGACATGGTCAAGACGACCTGCTGAAGTTCAAACCGAGCATCAGAATGGGGAAGAAAGCTGATTTAAGTGACACCTAGAACTTTGCCAGTCACCTTGACAACAGAGCTCAGGCAGTTATTATTCCTGATATGTAAGTTACAGTATCAAGCCATCATGGAGAAGGTAAGAATTTCATTCAAACCATTTAGCCTTCAGAGGAAATACAGATTGAACTTTGATGTCAACACTGATGAAGTTCAATTTGTCGTGAATTACTGTACCAAGGTTTTTATATTGATCGACAAATTCAATACCAAGCCATCTGGTGAAGGTATGACATGGCAGGAGTGGTTGTCTCCTAACATCAATAGCCATATCCTTGGTCTTACTTACATTGAGTTGGAGGAAAGCATCATCACAGCATTTAACAAACTCCTTCACCACAGGCCCATGCACAAGACCACGGCTATTCCTGATACTTAGCCTTAGAGGAGATGGAGACAAAATGGTGGTCGAAACCAGGAGCACCACACCCCAGACGTGCTGCATAGCTTCTCACCACACCTCTCACCCCAGAACCACAACCTCTCCTCTCTCCCCCACCCCAGAACCACAGCCTTTCTCTCTCCCCCACCCCAGAACCACAGCCTCTCTCTCTCCCCCACCCCAGCCTCTCTCTCCCCCACCCCAGAACCACAGCCTCCCCCACCCCAGAACCACAGCCTCTCTCTCCCCCACCCCAGAACCACAGCCTCTCTCTCTCCCCCACCCCAGAACCACAGCCTCTCTCTCTCCCCCACCCCAGAACCACAGCCTCTCCTCACCCCAGAACCACAGCCTCTCTCTCCCCCACCCCAGAACCACAGCCTCTCTCTCTCCCCCACCTCAGCCTCTCTCTCCCCCACCCCAGAACCACAGCCTCTCTCTCTCCCCCACTGCCTGTTCCCAGCAGCAGTGCCAGTGAGGTGGAGACATTTAGCGAAGTGTCACACTCTCTGCAGTCCTCCATCACACACACAGGAGCAGGATGAAAGCCCTGTCACAAACACTGACAGCTGTAATACTTCACACGCACGCATGCATACGCGCACGCACACGTACACTATTTCTCTTTTTCTATATCTCTCTCTCTCACACACCTACACCCATAGACAGTATTGTAGCACTGTATATGTGTGTATATATATATATATATATATATATATATATATATATATATATATATGTGGGTTATTGCCTGTGCGAGTGCAAGTTAAGAAAGCAATCTCCTTCTCTGCTGCTGACTCTGAGCTGTAATCCTAGGAGAGACACAAACACAGGGACGTGCACGGACTCATGGAAGGGCAGGGTGGGGGAGGGAGGGGGGGGGGGTGGCAGGGCAAAGGGGCAGTGTTTTTGACATACAGATACAGATCCCATACTGTCCCCATCACACAGATCCCATACTGTCCCCATCACACAGTGTCCTGGCCGGAGGCGTCCACGCTGGTTATCAGTTTCATTTCTGTCTCTGCAGACACTCCTTCATCTGGTGTTACAACAGTCTGGATGGTTCTGGATGGAAGAGAACACACACGCATGTTTGATTCCATTCCTCCTTACAATGAGCCCGTCCTCAGATTTGTACCTCCACCAGCCTCCGCTGTTCCATGCATTACAATGAACCCGTCCTCTGATTTCTACCTCCACCAGCCTCCCCTGGAATCACAGTGCATTACTAAACTGAATGGTGAAATGTGCAGGAAGCCAGTATTGACATTATGTAATCTACATCAATATCAATGTTTGCTTCAAACACACAACCAGGCCATTAGCATTCTGCCAATACCCAAATACGCATGCTTCAGCCTGTCATCAAAATACAATACCAGCGACTCCCACCCTAATCTATCATTTAACCCTGCCACTTTGATCACCGCTGCATATTGATAAGACACAAAACACACACACAGACACACACTCTCTCTCTCTCTCTTCCACACACTCTCTCTCTCTCTCTCTCTCTCTCTAGCATGCACACACACACACTCTCTCTCTCTCACATGCACACACATGCGCATGCACGCACACACACACATACACACTGTCTCTTACACGCACACACACTCTTTCTCTCTCTCTCTCTTACACGTGGTCCTCTGTGGCTCAGTTGGTAGAGCATGGCGCTAACAACGCTTAGGTTGTGGGTTTGATTCCTGCTGGGACCATATATACTGAAATGTATGCACTGACTGCAATGTAAGTTGCTTTGGATAAAAGCGTCAGCTAAATGGCATACACGTGCATGCACACACACACACACATAGAATTATTGCTGGGCCCTAATTTATCATTTAACCCTGTCAGTTTGATCACTGCTACATATTGATAAGACGTGACGCGTATTGAACCTCCGACCGGACACACAAATCTTTAAGTGCGTACCATGTTCGCTAACAATGTGTCCTGTCCAATAATCAGTTCACATGACTGATGGATATCGACCTGGCATCACTCAGCCTGGCAGAGCGAAAACGGAGACAACATTTATTGACATCACATATGCAGGACCAAGACGTCGGTTAGTCCTTCCACAAGGGCATTCAGCAGCCTCTAGGCTGATGGGAAGGCTGGTGGAGGTAGACATCGGAGGACAGGCTCATTGTAATGCATGGGACGGCACACGTGTTTGATACGTCCCTAGTTCCGTCCCATGCATTACAATGAGCCCGTCCTCCGATGTCTACCTCCACCAGCCTCCCCTGGGTAACATCATCATCATGCTGTGTTGTTATTACCGGGGATACAAGGACAGAGAGAGCGTTGGTCAGGTGATTGAGAACAGCTGGTGATTGAAACATTCTTGGCAGAGATTAATTATGACTGCCATCACTTGTACTGGGATGCCCTGTCCTTCTGGAAGGCTGTTTGGAAGTGTCAACACACACACACACACACACACACACACACACTGTCACGCCCTCCACTTCTACCTAGTCTGTGCCAGTGCCTCCCTCTCTCCTGTCTGTCTTTGTCTGTCTGTTTGTGTTGTGTGAGGGTGGGGCCAGGCTCCGGTTCCCTGTCATTCATCATCTCCACCTGCTCGTTCTGCTCACCTGTTGGTCATGTGATCATCACCTCGCTGGATTTAAACCCCGGCTTCCCATCCACTCTTCAACAGATCGTTGCTGGTTGTTTCCAAGTTAGTCTCGTTCTCAGCCACTTAATCTCGTATTAATTCTGAAGTCCTAGTGTCTTTGTTCTCAGTCTGATCATTATCTCTTTATGCTCCAGGACCTCGACCCGGTTATCCATCTGCCTGCCTGTCAGCCTGCCTTCCCGCACTACCCACCTGCCCTGCCTGCCCAACCTGCCCTGCCTGCCCTGTCTGTCTGTCTGTCTGTCTGCCTGCCTGCCTGCCTGCCTGCCTGCCTGCCTGCCTGCCTGCCTGCCCTGCCTGCCTGACCTACCCCGTTTGCCAGTCCACCTTGCTTTTCCCGTTCCCTGCTATTCCCTCATTAAATACCCTATTATTTTATATTTGTGCCCTGACTCTGTTCCTCACCTGGGTTCAGGCAGGCAGGCAGGCAGGCAGGCAGGCAGGCAGGCAGGCAGGCAGGCACGCACGCACATACACACACACACAGCAGGTTAACCTGTCATGTTGAGTGTGACAGGGTTATGGAAGCCAGGCATGCAGGCGTCTGACCTTATTTATGACAGTGCCTCCACTGCAGACACCTCGCAAACACTGGGTTGTTAAGGTGCCTTTGGCTGGCTGGGGTGATGTGTCTGTGTGTGTGTGTGTGTGTGTGTGTGTGTGTCTGTGTGTGTGTGTGTGGGTGTGCGTGTGTGGGTGCGTGGTTACAGTGTTGTGGACTGTCTCATTGACTGCTTCATACACCCTCTCCCTCATACTGTATACAACAGTGTGACATCATACAACAGTGTGACATCATACAACAGTGTGACATCATACAACAGTGTGACACAGTGAACGGCGGGTGGCCACTGTGGCTGATTGGCCAATAGAAACACCCCCCTCGTGGTGAGAGGTGAATAACGATATGAAGAGATGAATTCTGTCCCGTCTCCGCTGTGTCCTCAGAGAAATGTCCTGGGACCAACAAGCCATTGATCTTTCCCCTGGAGCAGAGCAGAGCAGAGCAGAGCAGAGTAAAGCAGAGCAGAGCAGAGCAGAGCAGAGCAGAGTAAAGCAGAGCAGAGCAGCTCATTCTTTAGGCGTTTGGTGTGAGAGATGCTGTGTGTTTTGCCTCGTAGACGAAAGCCCATCCACAAGTGTATGGTTCATTAAATGTCTGAAAGCCCTACTTGTATCCATGGCCGCATCTGACAAATACACCCTGCCACAATGATTGTGTGTGTGTGTGTGTGTGTCTGTGTGTGTGTGTGAGAGAGAGAAAGAAAGAGAGAGACAGAGAGAAAGAGAGAGAGAGAGACAGAGAGAAAGAGAGAGAGAGAGACAGAGAGAGAGAGAGTCGTTGGTGGATATGTCAAGAGGTACAATCTGCAGATAAAGTGTGCGCGTGTGTGTGTGTCTGGTTCTAGAGGGTGAGAGTGTGTGCGTGTGTGTGTGTGTGTGTGTGTGTGTGTGTGTGTGTTTGTGTGTGTGTCTAGACTGTGAGCGTGCGTGCGTGCGTGCGTGCGTGTGTGTGTGTGTGTCTGGTTCTAGAGGGTGAGAGTGTGTGCGTGTGTGTGTGCGTGTGTGTGTGTGTGTGTGTGTGTGTGTGTGTTTGTGTGTGTGTCTAGACTGTGAGCGTGCGTGCGTGCGTGCGTGTGTGTGTGTCTGGTTCTAGAGGGTGAGAGTGTGTGCGTGTGTGTGTGCGTGTGTGACCGTGCGTGCGTGTGTGTGTGTGTGTGTGTGTGTGCGTGTGTGTGTGTGTGTGCGTGCCTAGAGGGCACCTTCATCGTAGCTCCTACTCATTGAGCATTTAGACACAGTAACAGGATCAGTGTAATCATTTCTCCCATCAGGAGAGGGAGAGGAGTTGCTTTGAGGACAGCTCTGTTCTCATTGTCATCACATGTCCTTTCAAATATGCATTGATTCAGACAAGGTTTCTATCTGTCTAAAGCAGGCTAGGCTGGTGGAGGTAGAAATCGGAGGACTGGCTCATTGTAATGCGCGGAACGGAAAGAGGACTGGTGTCAATCAAGGAATGGTTGTGTTTGATACCATTCCTCTTTCCGTTCCGTGCTTTACAATGAGCCCGTCCTCCGATTTCTACCTCCACCGGCCTCCGCTTGGTTTAGACAGAAACTGAACTCCAAGTTTAATAAGTAGTGTGTTTCTCTGGCTGAGGCGTCTCAGTGTTACAATAAAACCTCCGACATTCATATCTAACGGTTAGCTGAAATTGAACAGCAATTTCAAAGGGAGAGCGGCTCCGATGTGTTTCCCCGGGACAGACGGTTGGAAAAGCTGTCTCCACGGATATGATTGTGAGTGTTGTTAGGATGTTGATGTGGTTTGCCCATTGTGGTGAAATTGTTGTTGTTGTTGTTGTTGTTTTTTTTGGTACTTTTTTGAATAAGAATATTGATTACGCTGTCACTGACAGAACAAACTATCTTCTCTCTCTCTCTCTCTCTCTCTTCTTTATGCAGCTCTGAATGGTCTTGACCTAGCAAGAGTCCTGGAGCGTGCGTGCGTGCGTGCGTGCGTGCGTGCGTGTGTGTCTGTGTGTGTGTGTGTGTGTGTCTGTGTGTCTGTGTGTGTGCGTGTGTGGGGAGCTAACTATTTACAGTATCTCTCCAGTAAACACTCAATCCCAGGCTCTGAGACGCAGAGGTCAGGGTTCAACTCTCTCTATTCCATTTCCCTCTATAGTGGTACGTACTCACCTCTCTGTCTGTATCCCACTGTCCTACATACACCTCTCTCTCTCTCTCTCTCTCTCTCTCTCTCTCTCACACTGTCTCTGTCTCCCTGGTTCTGCCTGTCTATCGACTTTATCAACACCAGAAACCTCGGCAAAACACTTCCCCAGGGCTCGCTCTCTCTCTCTCTCTCTCCCTCTCCCCCCCCTCTCTCTCTTTCTCCCCCCCCCTCTCCCTATCTCCTCCTCTCTCTCTCCCCCCCTCTCCCTCTCTCTCCCTCTCTCTCTCTCTCTCCCTCCTCCGTCTCTCCCCCACCCTCTCTCTTCCTCTCTGTATCTCCTTCCATCAGACGTCAACACAGTTGAAGGCAGCGGCTCTCTCGTCTCAGACAGACACCAGAGCCGGTCCCCTGCCGCCGCCTTAGCCAGCGGTGTATTTATTAAATGTCAAGCGGCCAAATCACTCTTGTCGCTGCTGCCGTAGAGAGAGAGCTCTCCAGGCGAGGTGGCGGTGGCGTTGCGGCCGGGGCGTGGGGGACGAAGGGAGGGGGGAGGGGGGTGTGTGTGTGTGTGTGTGTGTGTGTGTGTGTGTGTGTGTGGGGGGGGGGGTTAGAGTGGATGGATGAGTAGCTCGTACACAGGCTGTAATTTAGATTTCATTATGATAGCAGGCACACAGGTACAGTTGGGAGCAGGGGGTGGGAGGAGAGGGGGGGGGGTGGGAGGGAGGAGAGGAGGGTGGGAGTGGTGATAGATCATTCTGATCGCAGCACAGGTACAGTAGGTAGCGGGGGGGGGGGGGCGGGTGTGAAAGGAAGGGGGGAGGTGAAGGGGTGGGAGGGAGGAGAGGAGAGGAGGGGTGGGAGGGAGGGAGGAGAGGAGAGGAGGGGGGAGGGAGGAGAGGAGAGGAGAGGAGGGGGGAGGGAGTGGTGATAGATCATTCTGATAGCAGCACAAGTACAGTAGGGAGCAGGGAGAGTGGGGGGGGGGAAGAGGAGGAGGGGTGGGAGGTGAGGGGGGGTCAGGATTGTGTAGGTCTGTGATGTCTTTGTGGTGGCGTCTTGGGGAGGGGTGGGGGTTTGGATGGATGATCTAGGTCTGTGTCTGTGTCTGGGCCTGGGCCTGGGCCTGGGCCTGGGCCTGGGCCTGGGTCTGGGTCTGGGTCTGGGTCTGGGCCTGTGTCTGGTTCTGTGTCTTGGCCTGTGTCTGGGTTTGGGTCTGTGTCTTCCGATGTCTACCTCCACCAGCCTCCTTTCCACACCCAGTCACAGTCATTGTCCTCTGCAAAAAAATTCTACTCTCTAGGTTTACAAAAGCCTGTTTTAATATTAGATCCTCCCTGGGTTTACAAAAGGCTGTTTTAATATTAGAGCCTCCCTGGGTTTACAAAAGGCTGTTTTAATATTCTAAACCCTCTGGGTTTACAAAAGGCTGTTTTAATATTCTAAACTCTAGGTTTATAAAAGCCTGCGTTAATATCCCAACCTCACTGGGTGTCTGCCTGTGTGGTCTGGTGCATTATCATATGAGGCTTCACTCTCACGTTAATATTGTAATATTCAGAGGTCTAGAAGTCATCTCCCCCTGCCGACGGTTAATTAGACGCTGCCACACCCCTCAGGCATCCGCCTTATCGCACACATTGTCTTATTAATACGTTCCAACGCGCTAAATTACTAAAATGATTAAGTCGTGACATTTCACGCCTTTTCTCTGCGTCTCTCCGCCACCCTGCAAACTGTGAGGGAATTTGGAACACGGTGGAATTTATAACCTAATCAGACATTTTTTATTTTTTTTTCCTCCAGATTCTGCATTTATTCTGCATGACAGAATTGATTTGTTTATTCAGAATTCAATTACATTTAAGATACTTCAATTATGCCCGCGGGGAAACTGTTGCCATTATGCTTCTAATATGCATATTTCACACCTTCTTAAATAAAAATAAAACCTACGTAAGAGATGAACGGTTTCTTGTTTCCATGGTAAAAGCACACATGATGCATAACCTCCCTGGTAGGCCTCTAAGTGTGCATTTGTACAGATATTTTAAGGTCACTCACTTTATTTTCCTTCAGTTTATTTTCGTCAAAAAGCCAGACCTTTACGTAACCATCTACAGACAATGCCCAACCACTTATCAGGCGAGCACATAGGTCCTGCTTTATACATTATACTTATCTGCGTTCTCACCTCCTCCCGCCCTCTGCTGAACAGATAACTCTGAAGAAATGTTGACTGTCAGAAAGGTTACACAAGTTACCACAAGTTATCTATATAGATATACACTTACTGAACACTTTATTAGGAACACCTATACACTTTCTCATGATGGAGGTGGTGTAATGGTGTGGGGAAGGTTTTCCCGGCACACTTTGGGCCCGTTAATACCAACCAATCATCTCTTGAATGCTACAGTCTATTTGAGTGTTGTTGTTGACCATGTGCATCCCTTCATGGCCACAATTTACCCATCTTCTAATGGTTACTTCCAGCATGATAATGCACCATGTCACAAAGCTACAGTCATCTCAAACTGGTTTCATGAACATGACAATGAGTTCAGTGTTCTTCGGTGGCCTTCCCAGTCACCGGATCTGAATCCAATAGAACACCTTTGGGATGTGGTAGAACGGGAGATTCACAGCTTGAAAGTGCACCTGAAAAATCTGCAGGAATTGCGTGATGCAATCATGTCATCATGGACCAGAATCTCAAAGGAATGTTTCCAACATGTTGTGGAATCAATGCCACGAAGAATTGAGGCTGTTTTGAGAGCAAAGGGAGGCCCTACCCAGTATTAGTATAGTGTTCCTAATGAAGTGTTCGGTGAGTGTATACAGATATATATAGATATATATAAACAACATGATTACATTGAGAACGTCCTGTACCAGCGGAGGCTTGTGGAGGACATCTGAGGAAGAATAAAGAATGAGGAATGGTATCAAACCAGAATCCGCTGGAATCCACAGCGGCATATAGCCTACTACACTACTCTGCTGCTATCTCCCTCTCATAAACATTCTATCTCCTATCAAGCTAAACTCTATGGACGTTATTGAGCTCAACCATTAGAGGAACTTTCCCCTCCCATCGTGGGTGTGTTTGGGGTTGATAGTGGGCCGCAGGGCATCAGCTCCCTGCAGCGAGTGACTCATCAGGGGGAGGCTGGTGCATGTAGAAACCGAAGGACGGATGCGTTGAAGAAGGAAAGGTATCAAAACAGGTGTGTGACTCTCAGGTGTTTCTCAAGGCCTGCAGAAACAGCCTGACTAGAACAGCAGTACCCCTCTCAGCCCTCCCCCTCCTCCTCCCCCTCCTCCTCGCTCTGCTCAAGGTCATGCAGTAGAGCATGTATTTGTGGGGAGGATTCTCTAAGCAGAGTCTTCTGGGATCTCCATCTCACTGCCTTTCGCTTTTTGTTTCCCTCTTTCAAGGTCTACAAGGTCAAAGGTTATTCTTGTGCCGCAAAAACTCCTTTACAGAGGCTTCATCTCCAGTTCTCTCACTGGGACTGAGAGAGAGCAGCTCTCCACCTGAATGTTGTTTTCAGTGAGGGTATTGTACAGCACTGTACCTCAGGGGAGGCTGGCGGAGGTAGACATCAGAGGACGGGCTCATTGTAATGCGTGGAATGGAATGAGGAATGGTATCCAACACGTGTGTTTGATATTGATACCATTCCTCATTCAGTGGTTGGTACAGTCATGTATACACTAATATTAAACCAACCGTCTTGGCTTTCATGGATTTTTACAAAATGTTAAAGCCTTATTAGATTACAGTCAGTGCCTTAGCAAGGCATGGAAATCATTCATTTCTGCCAAATAGTGGTCCCATAAGATTTATGACAGTCTGACTAAAGACGAATGGGTTGATATACAGTTTGTCATCCCTTCTGTATCTCTCCTTGACTAGCCTCTGTCTGCCCTGATCGATGTCTACAGGGGCACAAGATAGCATCTAGCATGTGCCTAACAATTCTGAGTGTTTTGTCTATGGAGAGAGGAGAAAGGAGATAGCATCTAGCGCAGAGCTAACAATTCTGAGTGTTTTGTCTATGGAGAGAGGAGATAGCAGGATAGCATCTAGCGCATGGCTAACAATTCTGAGTGTTTTGTCTATGGAGAGAGGAGATAACAGGATAGCATCTAGCGCATGGCTAACAATTCTGAGTGTTTTGTCTATGGAGAGAGGAGATAACAGGATAGCATCTAGCGCATGGCTAACAATTCTGAGTGTTTTGTCTATGGAGAGAGGAGATAGCAGGATAGCTTGTAGCCTAGTGCATAGCTAGCTATTCTGACTCTGCCGCAGTGAAGCATCCCTGTAGTCAGCTGAATGAGTTTCTATAAAGTCTGGATATTACCTGCTGCTTTTCATCACCCGAACCTCCTACACACTCACTGTGTGTGTACGTGTGTGTGTGTGTGTGTGTGTGTGTGTGTGTGTGTGTGTGTCTCTCTCTCTCTCTCTCTCTCCTCTATCTCTCCCTCCCTCCATCTCGTAAAGCCTCTTATCAGTCCGTTCAGCCCTCCTCTGATCCCCTCATCTTCTCTCCACTCCCCTCTTCCAGTCTCTCTCTCTCCAAGTTTCTTTCTTGAGGTTTTCATTCAAATAGCCAATTCTGTACTCTTTCACTGCATGCAAGGTTGAGACAGTGAATCACTCTCAGTGGAGGCTGGTGGATATAGAAATCGAAAAGACAGGCTCATTGTAATGCATGGAACGGAATTGGGAATGGTATCAAACACATGGTACAGACAGACTGCCAGGCAGGCAGGCAGGCAGGCAGGCAGGCAGGCAGGCAGGCAGACAGACAGACAGAATGCCAGGTGGACAGACAGACAGGCAGACAGGCAGGCAGGCAGGCAGGCAGGCAGGCAGGCAGGCAGGCAGGCAGGCAGACAGACAGACAGACAGACAGACAGAATGCCAGGTGGACAGACAGACAGGCAGGCAGGCAGGCAGGCAGACAGACAGACAGACAGGCAGGCAGGCAGGCAGGCAGACAGGCAGAAGAATGCCAGGCAGACAAGCAGACAGACAGACAGGATAGGACAGACAGACAGACAGACAGACAGACAGACAGGTCATTGGATTGTGATTGAGTCTGATAGATTCAGCTAGCCTGTCCTGTCCTGTTAGGTTCAGCCTGCTAGCTAGCTTGTCCTGTCATAGATCGGCAGGCAGGTTACAGGTTAATATTTGATGAGGAAAGCTATGCTAGCCTAGCCTCCAGGGCAGAACCCTGTCTCCAGTAACATTGATCTCTTCTGATCTTTACCCTGATGCTAACGGCTAGGTCTCATATCTTCCACTCAAGGGGGAACAGTTTGCACGAGTTGTATTTCTGTTCACTGTATGTCAGCCCCAGGGGACGCTGGTGGAGGTAGACATCGGAGGACGGGCTCATTGTAATGCATGAATCCGATGTCTACCTCCACCAGCCTCCACTGGTGAGTGCCGTATAATCCCTTAGATGTGTTCATCTCTGTCTTATGGACTTTGTTGTTACGACAGCATTGAGTAGCTTTATAATGTGTTATGACAGTGTTTTTTTTTGTCTCTTGACAAGGTGGAACTTGACTTGTGTGGCTTTTTGGCATTTAATACTAAGCTCTCAATTTAAAAACAAGCTTTGCTCATTAAAGTGAAACAGATCTGCCCATCCTTCCCTCCTTCCCTCCCTCCCTTCCTCCCTCTTTCCCCCACCACTCTGTGGACAAAGCCTTCCTCATCTCCCTGTGTTCTCCATACTGTAGTTCTGGTTCAGGGGTTTCAGGACGCCCACTGTCATGGCTTTGGTCTGCTTGGGGGGATGAAACATCACTTCAATGTCAAAGAGAGAAAGACAAAACTCTCTCCTTTCTTCTCCAGCCAAAACACTTCATCCCTCTCTCTCTCTCTCTCTCTCTCTCCCTCTCTCCCTCCAACCTCAACCCCCTCTCCCTCTCCCTCTCCCCCTCTCCCCCTCTCCACGTCTCGGTCGTCTCTCCAGCCTCAGACAGAAGAGAGGAGGATGCGCTGTACAAATGGGAGAGGAGTGGTGTAATCTGTTGCTGCTTTGATCTCGAGGGGCATTGTCGTAACGTAGCACTGCTCTCAGTGTGAATGCAAATACCAAGGAGCTGCGTATTCTTTCTGAATGGTGTTTCATCAACTACAGAAGCACACATGCATCCTGAATCTTCACGACAGCTTTTCATTGTGTTTTATTACATGTTGAATCTCACACACGCACGCACGCACGCGTGCATGCACACACACACACACACACACACACACACACACACACACACACACACACACACAGACACACACACAGAGACAGACATACACACACAGACACACAGATAAAGACCCCCCCCCCCCACACACACACACACACAAACACACACCACACATACAGAGTAGCACTAACAATGATACTCATGTTTCAACATCACATAAGTAGCTCATAATCATATTACAATACATTGTGAATTTAGTAGTACTGTTATAATCTTACTGCGTGTGTTATCTATAATTGGTTCAAACTGTGCCATTATTATTATTATTATTATTATTATTATAATTATTATATCGTGAAAAACACTTATTTTGCCATTCATTGTGAAGCAGCCCTTGTTAATATCAACCAACACAGCAGGACAACAGAGATGCTAATCAATGGCAGAGATGCCTACAGTATGAGTTTATAGCTGTGTGAGCAGTGGGGAGCTTCAGTGCACAGCAGTGGAACACCAGAGCTGGTGTGATAGGACCTGATAGATTCATGGTAACCGATCAATGCACTCAGTGCATTGTGTCTTGCAGCATTTCAGGAGATGATGTATTCTGATGGGCGATTAGGGATCAAAGAGTGTGTGTGTGTGTGTGGGGGGGGCGGAAGGGGGGCTTATGCTCTTTGTTAAGGGTTTAAGGCTATGGCAATGGTCTGAACTGTCTAGACACTTTGGATAAAACTGTACACTGTATCAAAGGAACATAATGCTTGTACGGTTGAGCATGTCTTTGATGTGTGTGTGTGTGTGTGTGTGTGTGTGTGTGTGTGTGTGTGTGTGTGTGTGTGTGTGTGAGGCTAGTGGAGGTAGAAATCGAAGGACAGACTCACGTGTTTTTCATACAATTCCTCATTCCATTCTATGCATTACAATGAGCCCGTCCTCCGATTTCTACCTCCACCAGCCTCCCCTGGTGTGAGAGTCTCACACCAGACAGGGTCACACAGTGATATGTTCTATAAAACATAGCAAATTGAAATTTCCGGCAATGTCATTCCGCCCTGAAAACTCCAAAGGTTAAACCCGTCTATTCAACACTGGGCGTCTTCAGAATTTTTCATGAAACGTCTGTAATTCAGAAATGTTTGGAGAAATTATCGCCACGTTCAATCAGCGCTCAGATGAAAGCCCTACTGCTGGTCAATTGATGTGTCTGATGTTTCTCTGCCCAGAGCGAAACCTTTGAAAACCACAAATTGCAGAGCAAAACGGACATTTTGATGTCAGTATTCACTGCAGTGGGCTTGACAAATTGGTGTTGATATGCAAATGTCCCTCTGAAACAGGAAATGCTGTATCTCTGCGGTGTCTTTAGAAGGAAGCCGTGGCCCCCTGCTGAAATGGACATTCAGACCTGGGGTGATGGCAACAGAGTGATGAATACAAAACAAAGGAAATACATGCTGAACCATGTTTGTCGGTTTGACACATAAATTACAGTAAACCTAGGCATACAATACCTTCCCTTCTTAACCAATGCGATTTTTATCAAGCTTTTGTCAAACACACTTACCATCAGAATCACGTTGATAAATAAACACTTGATTGAAATTGAAATCAAAACTATGTTAGTTAGTTTGCTAGTTAGCCATGTTAGCTAGTTAATCATCTTTTGTTTACTCTAGTTGTTCAGAAGGGAAGTCTGACAGGATGTCAATGTTGCTGAGGATAACAAACCTTTTATCATTTTCCATCTTCGGTTAGACAATAAAGTTATGATATATTATATTGTGTTGTATTCTATTCTATATTGAGGATGTCTAGATTAATCAGGTGTCATGGTCTTAGATTAATCAGGTGTCATGGCCTTAGATTAATCAGGTGTCATGGCCTTAGATTAATCAGTTAGCAGGGCCTTTGTGCCTCTGTGAAGTCAGAACTCAAACCCTTAAACTTCAAGGCTCTGGAGAATTAAGTAGAAACAGACAACTCCAACATACCAACCTCGACTCAGACCATAGCAGAAAGATATTTAAGAGTGGTCTGGTCCGGTATACCAACCTCGACTCAGACCATAGCAGAAAGATATTTAAGAGTGGTCTCGTGCAGGTTTGTGGAGAAAAGAAAGCGATGAGGCTTTTGGGGAAACTCACCTCAGGTTGCTGACTTCATCACAACGACGTGCTTCGACTGTGATGGTTAAAGTGTGGTAATGTTTCTGACCATGGCCTACAGCATCCTACACCTGAAGTTGTTTGAAAACCGATACAACCGTACATCTCACTAAACCCCAAGAGTTCAGTGAGTGTCTCACAGCCCAAACACAAAGACTTCTTTATCTTCTAACTCTTGGTAGTATTATTGGTGCAACGTCTCGTCCTGTTTCTTAGTTTATGTTTGTCTTTGTTTCATGTTATTCATTTATTGTTTCGTGTTTATTTTTGTGTTACTCACCGTGTCTCTCGTTTCAGACACTTCACTACCTGTCCTTGTGTGTTTCCTGCCTGTGTGATTGTCTATCCCGCCCTGATTGGCTTCACCTGTTCCTCATCGTTCCCTGTGTATTTAGTCTGTGTATTCCTCTGTCTCTGTGCCAGTTCGTCTTTGTACCTTCGTGTCATACGTCCCAGCATTTCCTAGTGATAAGTATTCCTGGTTTTTGATCTCCGAGTGTGTTTTTGACTTGGCCTTTTTGCCTATCCCTTTTCGGATTATCTGCCTGCCTTTTTGAACTGCCTACCTGTGTACCAAACCCTGCTTTGCCTACCCCCTTCCTGAATTATCTGCCTACCCATTGACTGCCTACCTGTGTACCGAACCTTTCTGAAAGTAAAGACTATTCTATTGGATTGAAGTTTTTGTCTCCAAGTCGTGCGTTTGAGTCCTCTGCCTGAGTACTCCAGTCATTACAATTGGTGCAAAGCAAAACCTGTCAGTGTTGGACTGCACAGGTCTTCAGATGCTCGTCTGAAGCCATGAAAGTTTTATAGGAGTGTGTGTGTGTGTGTGTGTGTGTGTGTGTGTGTGTGTGTGTGTGTGTGTGTGTGTATTTGTGTGTGTGTAGTACAGTTCTGTGGAGTTCTTCAATGTCTGCACTAAATTGCCCCAGGGTTATAAATACTTTATCAACAGCAGACACCTCAGCAAAACACTTCCCCAGGGCTTACTCTCTCTCTCTCTCTCTCTCTCTCTCTCTCTCTCTCTCTCTCTCTCTCTCTCTCTCTCTCTCTCTCTCTCCAACTCTGCAAGGTGATTTCAGAGTACCACCATATTATTTCCCACACACACACACACACACACACACACACATGTACGCACACACACACACACACACACACACGTACACACACACACACACACACACACACACACACACACACACACACACACACATACACACCTCCCTCTCCAGCACCTCTTGAAAGTCACAACACCACAATTTAAAGGAACTGTACAACCAACCCACTCCATCCACCCTGTACTTTGAAAGAATGAGTTTGTGAATTCTACATTCTTCCAGTTTTTAAGTTCAGTGCTGTCAGTTCAGTCCCAGATGCTGTTTTGTTTTGTCCTTTCTTCTCCTCCTCTATCTTCCTCTCTTCGTCCATCTTCATATTGTGTAACAAGCCCTCCAGCTGAAGCAAAGCAATAACCCAAACACTTTTGATTACTCCCTCCCTGCGGACATGCCTTTGATCTCCGAGTTGTAATTCAGTGTATAATTCCCCTCTCCCTCGGTGTGTTCCCTTAGCGCAGGGTGTCATGGTGTTTGAAGTACAGCAGTGAGAGAGGGAGTAGTTAGCGGTTAGTTAAAACAAAAAAAAAATCTCCCGAACATCCATTTGAAATGTTCTACAACTTCAACTTAACAGTTCAAACAGAATAGAAATGGTTGGAGCTTCACTGAAAACAGGGGTCAGGGAATGTTCATTCACCATTTCACATTATGCATAATATGAAATCTGTTGCTCTCTGTTATTGCAATAACAGATTTGACCCCTGTGGTGTTTACAGATTGATCAATAATAAGACAAGCGTATGGATTATATAACCATATATGAGATAGACAATGTGCCACAGGGCTATAGACCATCCCACATACAAGCAGCATGCGTATGTATGAGGTCAATATTGTTCTCCTGTTTATTCTGGCTTGGATCCACTCAAACAGACGAAGAGTGGCGCAGATAGAAAAGGTTAAGTGGGATTTATGCTAATACCAGGGACACAAGACGAATGCACAATAACTCACAGAACAAAAAAACGTGTTTTCCATTTCTCCTTGCCCTTCTAGGCTCGGCTATAACTCCTCAGAAAAGAAATATAGATTTTATTTCTTGACCTTCATGCTTCACCTGCTTTCGTTTCGTGTTTTTTTTTTGTACTTTCAGCAAAATTGCGGTTCAGGTTGACTCTACAATAATTTCACGTCCCTGACATTCTTTAAGTATGAGCGGGTCAAACGAGAAACGTCAATATTTGAGCGTGCTGAGACCGGGCCTCTTGTTGTTGTTTGCCCTTGCGGATACGGGGGGTCTAGTGCCAACAAGTCTCTCAGAGGGTTCTGTATAAATCACCGGCCTTGAGAGGTTCCTGCTTATTGTCATTGGCGAGACTGAAGCAGGGCGACAACTGAGCCTGAAATACCAGACGATAGTACCCCGTCAGGCCCACAAACTGTGGTTTGATGGAAGAATGTTTGCAAATGAGCTCACAGCCTTTGCTGTTGATGCTGATGTTGTTATAATGACAGTTGCAGTGTCGATAAGATGATATAGTGAACTGTCAACACAACAGATGATATACATATCAACACTTTGACAATGGAATCTGAAGCATTCGTAGTGTTAATACCCATGGCATCACATCTGTCATGGCATTTTTTTGTGACATGTTTCCTTCTATGTATCCAAAGCATCCATAATTGCACTGTGACTATCCGTGACAAGATCCGTGATCTGTCACGGCAGTAGACGGCTTGTAACTGCCTGGGTTTACCACACGATAACACTGTCATCCATTAGTCTTTAATCATTGGATGTTTGTGCGATTCTCCCATGCATGACATCTCTGTTCATTTTGTCACCCATGTTGAGAAATGAGGGTCTTTGATGATGGATGCTGATGAAGTTGTTGGTTTTGTTGTTGTTGCCGTCTCTGTTGAAGTCTCCATTGGAAGTGGGATTCAGTCCAACCAAGGCTAGGCTCCTTGTCTGCTAAACCAGCCTAATTGTTGATAACTCAGTACCTCAGACCACAGCTGCGTTCCCTGTTACAAAACCTTGGTGTTTTAAATGAGTCATTGTCTATATATCAGTGGGTGATATAGACAATGCTTCCCCCACATATCTTCCATTACTTTCACCCACTCCTGTTGAAAAAAACACACTACTTGTTTATCAATGTCAAGATGGCGATAAAACATATTGATCTAAGTCTGGCTGGAGCATGGCTGATATGAGCCTAGATATTAAAGTGATTTGAGCACTTTATTGGTTGTGTGAGATGGCTGCCTCGCGTCGACATAACTTTTATAGTGTAGATTTCCAACCAGCCTAAACAGGTGGAACACTGCTCTCTCATACGCCTACAGTGAGTTTGATTTAGAGTTGTGTCAATGGCAGGCATTAGCCTCTAAATACACTCCAAATTCGTTTGCGAAATTGCACACACCAACCTTGTTATGGAGTCAAATAAGACTGCCATGAAAACAGATGAGCATTTATGATCACAGACACCGGTAGTCAAAGCTCCACACTTAGGCTACCCAAAACTGCTGCCTATATTAAAACATATTCAACCACCAAGTTAAGCTATATACTGTACATATATATCTATATACACTCACCGAACACTTTATTAGGAACACTATACTAATACTGGGTAGGGCCTCCCTTTGCTCTCAAAACAGCGATTCTGGTCCATGATGACATGATTGCATTACGCAATTCCTGCAGATTTTTCAGGTGTACTTTCCAGCTGTGAATCTCCCGTTCTACCACATCCCAAAGGTGTTCTATTGGGACGACTTTTTTGAGACGACTTTTGCTTTGTGACATGGTGCATTATCATGCTGGAAGTAACCATTAGAAGATGGGTAAATTGTGGCCATGAAGGGATGCACATGGTCAACAACAATACTCAAATAGACTGTAGCATTCAAGCGATGATTGATTGGTATTAACGGGCCCAAAGTGTACCAAGAAAACTTTCCCCACACCATTACACCACCTCCACCGTGAGAAGGTGTACAGGTGTTCCTAATAAAATGTTTGGTGAGTGTATATACATATATACATATACATATATATATATATATATATATATATATATATATATATAGAGAGAGAGAGAGAGAGAGAGAGAGAGAGAGAGAGAGGTTATAAGTTCATTTATTCTTAACCGTTTTGGACAGGACGGTGTCATGGAAATAGGAAGTGGTGCGTCCTCTCCTCCGTGACAGCGCGTGTACACTCAATGAAGATTAATATGCGGCGCGAGGTTCAGCACTCCGGCACCGTGGACAGCTCCCGCTCCGTTCGCTCAGCTGAGCGGCGGAACATGATTTATGATTCCAGCCGATACATATGAACCAGCCAAAAGCAACACGTGACATCGTGACTCTAACAACCACAATACGGGGTAGACTCATGTACCCGACAATGGTCATACATGCGGACATCGTAGAATTGTTTTGTAATGGGAGTTAGAGAAGGCTATTCCTGGACAAAAGTCTAGGTCGTCATTAAACCTTCATTATGTCAAACACGTAATCACCCCCCCCCCCCCCCCCCCCCTTTTCTGCCGTGGGAACGCATCAGACCACTAGATTGACTCCCCCCCTCCTCCTCACCCCCTCCTCCCACGTCCCTAGCACCACCTCACCCTCCGAATACTGGGCACAGACACCAGACAGGACGAGAGTCGGCTAGTCAACCTGCCCTCGCTTGTCTTCGGGCAGACAGAGGGGATATCCTTCACATTCGGTCTCTTCTTCTTAGTTCATCTGACGTCTGCCTCCCTCTCTAACTAGCCTTCGTGATGCGGACAGACGGGCAGCGATAGCACGGTGTTCCATCAGACAGTCGAAGGAACCTCGCGGAACCCAAATCGTGACAGACTCGTCGCCGCACCGCAGCTTGCCTTTCCGCAATTGATAAACCACACCGGCGTCTACGACCCGCCACGCTCTCCTCTCCTCTCCTCTCCTCTCCTCTCCTCTCCTCTCCTCTCCTCTCCTCTCTTCTCTCCCTCCCTCTCACCCTGCCGGTTTGACTAATTCACGGGCAAGTGGGACCTGACTATACAGCGTACTTAGGATTCAGCGCGAGACCCAAGTTCCTACACCGGAGTTTACCGTTGCCGTTTAACCATGACGGCCACCAAGGAACAACCGAATCAACGGCAGAAGGAACCGCAGTCGGATGAGGTGGGCTTTCCAACGTCTTTCTCTCTGTTCCATATCTGTGATTGGGCCAGTAATGAGTTGTGCTGTAACACTTGTTTTATTTGTGTATTCTGCAAGTCAGTTAGTTGGTTGGCTGTATGTTTGTAAACTGGTTAGAATTTGATGAGAATTAGTGTCCACAAAGTCGGCTTGTGCCTGTCGCAATGTTTGAGAAATAGGGTTTGTAACGGTTGACTATAACTTATCAATCAATCTATCTCCTAAAGCATTTCCCGTTCATAGACTGCTGTATTTAAAAAGACGTTTAACAGTCTAGAAAGGGGAGTAATGTCGTGTCTTCCACCAGATGCCGGTGGGGCTGTTGTTTACCCCCGTTAGATTTCTGTCCACGCGCTCCCCAATCGTGATTCAACATTACAAGACATGATTCAGCTGCATATGTCACTATTATATCAATTAGAGACTCTGTAGGAAGAGCTCGTCAGCTGTCGGGAAGAGGAATAATGAGCTGTCTCGTGGGAATCGGGAAAAATAGAGAGAGAGAAGGGAGAGAGAGAAAAGGGAGAGGGAGAAAAGCGAGAGAGGGGAGAGAGGAGACGGGCGCCGAGTGCGTGCACGGCTCGCGTGAGATTGTAATTCAGCGGTTGTCTCCCGTCAGCTGTCCGTGACACCTTGACGGCAACAGAAACAGAACTGTCGCGCGGCGGAGAATCACTTTAAAAAAGACTCTACCCGCAGTTCCACACACTCAAATGCACCGCAACGAACACGGCAGCTGCCGCAACGCATCACTGCGTGCCGCTCACCGCTTATGTCTCTCCTCTGTATTTTGAGCACGTCAACCGCAATTACGCACCAGTCGAGGCTGACGGCCCTCGCCAGTGTTCATGCAGCATTGATACCCCTGCCAGAGACCGCGTTCCCCAGTCTGCGCCTGCACTGTTGCTCCTTAACAATTTAGAGGTCTGACATCAGAGTCTGATTGGAGGGATTGTGGTGGTGGAACGTTGCAACTTGACAACAGTCCGCGGATTCTCCCGCCGTGCGTCAGTGCTGTCGTGCACCCTGTCTGCTCTCTCGACGCTGAATTATTGATCGGTCTTACCTCCCTAAATATTTCAATGCACATCGAAACTAGCCAGTGAAGTGTCACACACTATGTCTCGACAATGTATCATTTGAAATGGTTTTTCACTTGTCAAATATGTCCCACTCGAATCTGTTGAATTGAATCTATTAAATTGAATCTATTGAATCTATTGTATATTCTCCATCATGATGAGAACTCATAGGCCTATTTGGAAGCTGTAAGTCTTCAAATACATCCAGAGGTACTATCACGATGTAGGCCCAGGTGTGCATGCTGGTATGGAGAGGAAGGAGAGGAGAGGAAGGAGAGGAAGGAGAGGAGAGAAGAGTAGATGAGATGACGAGGAGAGGAAGGAGAGGAGTGGAAGGAGAGGAGAGGAAGGAGAGGAGAGGAGGGAGCAGAGGAGATGAGATGATGAAGGAGAGGAGAGAAAGAAGAGGAGATGAGGAGTGGAGATGAGGAGAGGAGAAGAGATGAGGAAGGAGAGGAGAGAAAGAATAGGAGGAGAGGAAGGAGAGATGAGGAGAAGGGAGAGGAACGTAAGAAGAGGAAGCCACCTCAGACTATGGAGACACACCCCTAGGACTAGAACGCCCTATCAACGTAGCCTGTCCTATCGCTAGGCTACTGCCTCTATGCTCTTACCAGGTTGTGAGAGTGGCGGTACATCATGTCACAGCGGCGGTGTCATTGAGGGACTTTAACCAATGCGTGCAGAGAGAGGGTATGACACAGCGTCATACACACACACACACACACACACACACACACACACACACACACACAGACACACACACAGACACACACACACACACATCGCTGAGTCAGAGAGCTCACCGGAGCGGACTGCAGCCCAACCACGCCACACTAGGCTATTACTGTCAGAGATGTCAGGAGAACGGCAGCAATCGGCGCGCCCGATTGGCTAACAGCCCTTGAGAGGATCGCGTGATTGGCTAACAAGCCCTCAGAGGATCGGCCCTCGTGAAAGTTTGATGAGGATGCGGAGGGGTGTGGAGATGGAACTGAGATGGAGGTCGAAGGTCGAGTGTTGGGAGTCGACTCCACCGCACGGAAACGTCTGCGCGACATCTTCCCTCAGCTCCTAGCATTTGATGTCAAGTATTACGTCAAACAGCTATGATCAAACTACTTGTAGAGGTTAGAGAGGATTTGACGGCCTGTATTAACAGAAAATTGATTTTGTCATTCTGTATATCGAAATACTTGCTCTCGGTCTAAAGAAAATGCCTCCATCGTACCGTGAGTTGGCAGGGGTTGAAATACCTTGTTCAGATAGATAGCACTGCATCAGGGGAGGCTGGGGGAGGTAGAAATCAGAGGATGGGGTTCATTGTAACACATGGAACAGAATGAGAAATTCCTCATT
>NC_139666.1:6144730-6154170 GCF_951799395.1 Argentina silus
GGCTACGCTTCGTTCTGTGTTCTTCAGTCATGCATGGCTGCCTTGGCTAGTTATCAAGCTATAGAATGCAGGCAGGTCTGCGTCTATGACTGGGTAGCTACTGTATAATGTTCTCTGAGGTATTCCATGTTATGCTTGGTTTCATAATCGGAAAAAAAACACACACACCCATGGTTTGGTGAGATGCAGCCTGGCGGGTGAAACTTCCAAGCAACACTCTTGCTTCCGATTGCTAATTATCTATTGGACCAATTTTTTTTCCCGCCAGCTCACTGCTATCAGGGTCTGTGGAGGTGTTGTGAGTGAGGGTTTGAAGAAGTTTGTTGCCGAAAAGTCGGCCCATTAAATCCAACAAAGCATCGGTGGGAGAGCAATCTTTCTGTTCCGCTCTGTTTCATCAGTCAAACATGGCGGAGCACGGAATGATGTACATGATAACTGACAACATGATTGAAGTGGAAAGGTAGGAAGAACACCTGGAGTCTGTGATGATCCGTACTCAACGGCGGGGGCTGATTGTGCTCTGGGGGAGAGTGGAGATACCACTCGTCAGGAGCGCTCCGAGGATCTCGCTGCGTCAACACTAATTGGAAGCAGCAATCCCCAACAGGCCCTTATTGAAACACGCTACACACCCCTGCCTACAAAACACACACAACACCTCCACCGCTTCTCACATACATACATACATACATACATACATACTGTTACAGCCACAGCCGACGCCTGCCCCGTGTCTAACAGCAAAGCAAGGGTTTCCTTCTCAATAGTCGAGTACCAGACTTGGTGCTTGTTGAATTCAAGCACTTCAACATTTCGAGGTGTATGTCGGGTCCAATCCCTTACCTGTTGTAGTTTTCACAGATCATAAACCTCTCGTTTTCCTGTCACGCATGTACAATCACAACCAGCGACTCATGCGATGGGCGTGATTGTGCAAGATTACAATTTGGAAATTTGTCACAAAAAGGGTTTAGACAATGTTTTAGCAGATGCCCTATCTGGAGGGTAGATAGAGGGCGAGTGTGATTTATTTGGTTGGGGGACATAGAAAAAAAAACAAAAAACCATATGTTTAATCATGTTTAATCAACCAAATATATGTAGAATCTAGGGATTGGTGTCTTAAGGGGGGTTAGACAGTGTTCTTTACATGGTAAAAAGGTAAGAACACAAGAGGCAAACTACAAAGGAAAAGGGGCCTGTGGGTGCTGTTCAAATGAACAATAACAAATATAACTAAACTCTCTTTGTTTTAGCAAAACCCAAACGAAAATAAAACCTCACTGTCTTACTTCAGAGGTCAAAACTAAAATACATTCAAAACAGCCACCCCTGCTCCTAGTGGGTCTAAACAAAAGGTACTTCTAGGTGTGTGTATGTCAGTAACAGCAAAATGACAGATATATATATACACCTGGTCCAGTTTCCAGATAATAGGCTAGTGCCTCGTTCACACCACAACAAATCGAATCATCCAACATCGGATGTCTAGCAATAACAAGAGGCACAGTGGAGCACTGCTCAACAGAACACAGCCCCCGACTGGCAAGCTGGCCAAACTTTTATACTCCAGGTGCCCTGTCCGGATTGGTGTGCTGGACGGAATGTCCCGCTCCAATCAGGATCACAGATGACGCCAACCAGGAAGTGGGCGGAGCCTCCGAGCCTTGGAGCACGCAGCCTGGTTGACAAACAAACACTGAAAGAGACAGACACGGGCCAGGCGTCGGCTGTGGCCGTAACACATACAAACATACATAGATGCATACATACATATATAACACAACCCCTCCACAGACCGTTATGGAAACACGTAAACTCACAACCCCTCACCATCTCCTCTCATACATACACACATAACACAACGCAACTCAACAGAGCCGTACAGACGCTCACAACTGAGCACAGTTCATACAGCAGCTCCTACAGCCCCACAACAAAGCGCAGCCCAATGCTGACTGGAATAAGAATGCAGAGCAGCCAGAGTGCCAAGTTGGGGGAGACCGGTGGAGGCAGAAATCGGAGGTACCATTCCTCATTCCATTCCATGCATTACAATGAGCCCGGCCTCCGATTTCTGCCTCCACCGGCCTCCACTGGTGCCAACATGGCAGGCTGGTTATGAATCTAGAATAATAGATCTGTGCATCAGGTCGAGGACTTATGTGATGCCATATGAAAATGAACACAGAAGTCTGATTCTATGAATATGATATGAATTAAGCCCCTTTAAGCTTTCTGGTGGTTGTATGAATACATAATGTTTACTGCATGCTATGAATGCATTATCAATATAGCATGGTATGAATACATTATTACTCCAGCATGGTATGAATACATTATCAATACAGTATACTATGAATGCTTTATCAATACAGTGTACTATGAATGCTTTATCAATACAGTGTACTATGAATGCCTTATCAATACAGTGTACTATGAATGCCTTATCAATACAGTGTACTATGAATGCCTTATCAATACAGTATACTATGAATGCCTTATCAATACAGTGTACTATGAATGCCTTATCAATACAGTGTACTATGAATGCTTTATCAATACAGTGTACTATGAATGCTTTATCAATACAGTGTACTATGAATGCTTTATCAATACAGTATACTATGAATGCTTTATCAATACAGTATACTATGAATGCTTTATCAATACAGTGTACTATGAATGCCTTATCAATACAGTGTACTATGAATGCCTTATCAATACAGTGTACTATGAATGCTTTATCAATACAGTGTACTATGAATGCTTTATCATGACTAATAGGGAGATCCATTCCAACACACAAGAGGGCATGGGTAGTGGTCATTAAGGCTAGGTTATAGCCCAGCTAAATACCAGAACATATCAGCCTGGCCATGAACAATGAGACAGGGGATCAATCCCAGTAGAAACGGTACATGGGGAAATAGGAGGACGGGCTCATTGTGATGCATGGAATGGTATAATTTCTCATTCCATTCCATGCATTACAAAGAACCCATTTGTACCTCCACCAGCGTCTCTTGCCTCTTGCTGTGTCCCAGTTCTCTACCCTTCTCCCTAAAGTGGACACTTCTGCCCTCCCTCAAGGAGGAGTATACAGTAGGAGTGTTGTTTCAGTACTGTGGGCCTGAGGGAGTGTCCTCTGTACTCCCTTCACCAGTCCAATCTTCCTAAAACCCACCGAGGGGACACCAGGGATGCTGAGGAGGCTAGAGAATTGGGACGATGCCCTTCCATAATGCTATTCTTAAGTAAATAATGGGATTTCACGGGTAAACAAAGCAAGCAGTGTTGTTTTTCCTCTCTGTGGTTATTCTGTCAACATCGAGAGCTTTTTGAGAGCGTTTGTCACACGATCACCAAGGTCGAGGGAGAAGCGAGGGGGAGGGAGAGGGGTGGGGGGTGGAGGGGTGGGGGGTGAGGGGGGGGGGTAGAGAGGGAGAGGCTCACTGGGCTAAAAATAGACTAACTGCTCTGACAGTGGCCTTATTAGACACGCACACACACACGCACGCGTGCACACACACACACACACACACACACACACACACACACACACACACACACACACACACACACACACACACACACACACAATGGTCCACAAAAACAAAGCTATTTGCATACAGGGCTCATAATGACGGAAGCCGAGGGCCACATTCTAACTGCTGAGGGTCATCGTTAGCCTGCTAATTACATGAATATCCCACTCTGTCTCTCTCTCTCCCAATCTCTTTCTCCCCCCCCCTCTCTCTCCCTCTCTCCCTCTCTCTCCCTCCCTCTCCCTCTCCCTCTGCCTCTGCCTCTCCCCCCCCCCTCCCTCTCACTCTCCCTCTCCCTCTGCCTCTGCCTCCCCCCCCCTCTCCCTCTCACTCCCCCCCCCCTCTCTCTCTCTCTGTCTTTCTCCCTCCTCATTAAGTCTTCATGTTTTCTGTCCTCTCTGTTTTGGGGGAGGTTATTCTTGGTTTAGATGACAGATGAAGAGATTGTGCAGATTGCCTTGCGTTGCCCGTGTCTGAGCCCACCCCTCAGGGAGTTACACTGGAGCTAGAATGATTGCTCTCCTCCGTTCTATTTGCCCATCTCTGTTTGTTAGCATTATATACATATAAAATGGCCATTAGAATGATTATTATGAAAGGATCGTCCATATTTGCATTTGTATTGAATGATTAAATAGGATATTACTCTCCTCGGGCAATCACATTGTGAATATGATGGACAAAGATGACATTGAAATGATGATTGCGATGAAGTTCATATTTGTAAGCGGTGATATTAATTTATGATTGGAGGCAGATGTTTATTGAGGAGTTGGTTGTGTTTTCACCCATTATTACATTTGCTGTTTCCTAGCGTTATGAAGGAACACATCATCTCTGCCTGGGGATGTGTAGCTTTATTCGTTTTACAGTAAATAGCCCATAGAATTGATTGAATTCCTCCCTCTCTAAAAGGTAATCACATTGAGAAATGAATTACATCTAGTTTTAGTGCCCATTTGTGATTTTGGGCCAAAGTTCCTTCCATTTCCTTCCAATAAAACATTTTGATGTGTGTACCATAGAGCTTCTGAGTTCAGACTGGGTCAGAATGAAATGTTTGGCATTTCCAGTTGTGAGCTATGCTTTGGCATATAGTTTAATAACTATCATTTATTTCTGTTTCGGTGTTATTTACTGCTGTTTTAATACACATATCAGTCCACTCAACATCCTGTCTCCTCAAATATCCTTAGGCCATGTTGCTCATTCCTTCTCTGAGATACAGTAAGATGAATGCATGGACTGTCTGTCTGACTCACACACACACACACACACACACATATGTACACACACATGCACGCATGCACACACACACGTACACACACTCACACGTACACACACATGCACGCATGCACACACACACGTACGCACACTCACACATGCACGCACGCACGCACGCACGCACGCACGCACGCACCCCCACCGTCCCCTCCCACACACACACACACACACACCCTGCCTCCCTGCTTGCCTTATTGTTCTGCCTCCTGCCTGTCAGATGTGTATTTATGGCTCTCTGTGTTGGCTGCTGCACACAATAACAGCCTGATGTGGAGCAGAGAAACACATTGAGAAGATGAATGACAGACCGCGACAGAAAATCAAAGCAGGAGAAATGGGCTTATGGAGGGAAAGAAATGGTGCGAGCGGCCATATTAGTTTTATGACTGTTGTTGTTGTTTTTTGGGTTTGGACTGTAAATCGAAATTGTAAAGTCTGTCTAGACAGGAGAAAATAGAGGAAGTTGGACAACTTGGTTACCTTAACTTGGCGAACTTGTTGTGTGTTTCGGTCCCACTGTCATATCTTTGTCTACTGTGTGGTGTCTGTCTGTTGTCATGCAGGGTGGACAGGGTCTGGGCGTCTCATCTCAAACTATTCTGTCAGCTCCAATATGCTGAGTCAAGTCCAATCAAGTCCACCTCAAGTGTTACAAAAACAAAAGCTACTATTTCTACCCAGGTCTTGTAGGAATGTTACTGGCATAATTGTGGTCCTAATAACCTCCTCAACCATGAACCTCACAGGACAAACACATCCGGTTCAACGGTTGTGACCTGAGAAGAGAGGAAGGAAGTGATGAGTATCACTCTGTAGAGGAGAGCGGGATGGCCTTCACTTGTCCTCTAACCTCCAAGACTGGTCCTGAGGGATGTGTGTGTGTGTGTGTGTGTGTGTGTGTGTGTGTGTGTGTGTGTGTGTGTGTGTGTGTGTGTGTGTGTGTGTGTGTGTGTGTGTGTGTGTGTGTGTGTGTGTGTGTGTGTGTGTGTGTGTGCTCTCCTCTTTGGGGGGTGTTTTGTCAGGGCTTCTAATCCTGATAATGGTAATGGAGAGACCCACCGGACCAGAACTTTCTCTGTTCTTTTGAAGGGTGTGTGTGTGTGTGGTAATGGAGGAGCCCAGTGGGCCAGAACTTTCTCTCTCTCTCTCTGTCTCTGAGGGCTCCATCTCTGCTTATAATAGAGTTAATAAATTAAACATGATGGTTCAGAAACTGCTAAGTAGGAAATTGGAGAGAGAGGGGGACAGGGACAGAGAGAGAGAGGGGGGGGGGAGGGACAGAGAGGGAGGGGACTGAGAGAGAGAGAGAGAGAGAGAGAGGGGGGGGGAGAGAGAGATGGGGGGGCCTGATAGAGGGGGGGACAGAGAGAGAGAGAGAAGAGAAAGAAGATAAGCTCATGCATGGAGGAGCTTTGGCAATTTAGAGCTGCTATCATCGTTCAAGGACGTAGCAGCCTAGCTAATGAAACCACCCCCTGATAATAGATCATCTGCTCCACTGGGGGCCGTAAACGATGTAACACCGCCTATTCTGAACCAGGGCAGGCAGCCACAGGGATGTTAAATGATGTAACACCGCCTATTCTGAACCAGGGCAGGCGGCCACAGGGATGCTAAATGATGTAACACTACCTAGTCTGAACCAGGGCAGGCGGCCACAGGGGCGCTAAACAATGTGACACCGCCTATCTAAATGGGCTAACACAGTCTTCTGACTCCTAACTAACTCAGTCCTCTGACTCCAAACTCAGTCTTCTGACTCCAAACTCAGTCTTCTGACTACTAACTAACTCAGTCGTCTGACTCCAAACTAACTCACTCTTCTGACTCCTAACTAACTCAGTCTTCTGACTCCTAACTAACTCAGTCCTCTGACTCCTAACTAACTCAGTCCTCTGACTCCAAACTCAGTCTTCTGACTCCTAACTCAGTCTTCTGACTCCTAACTAACTCAGTCGTCTGACTCCAAACTAACTCACTCTTCTGACTCCTAACTAACTCAGTCGTCTGACTCTTCATTGTTATGTGCAGATTTACACATAACAATCCAGGACACACACACACACACACACACACACACACACACACATTGTAGAGGCTGGATGGACATGCTGGGTTTCACACCTACCTGTTTCCCCCTCCAGGACAAACACTTAATGAATCGATGGGAACCTCCACCCTGCTGTGCTACGATGTGACAGAAATGTGCTAAAAGCTCTCTTATGGGGATCAAGAGGAGGTAGTTGGCCCTCGTTCTACTTGAACCCCCCCCCCCCCCCCCCAGCCAATCATAGCTCAGAAGTGGGTCGCCGGCCAGTAATCCCTGTCCTGAGAGAGAGAGAGAGAGAGAGAGAGAGAGAGATGGGGGGGGGGGGAGTGAAGGAGAGGGTGAGTAAGAGAAGGAGAGAGGGAGAGATGATTGGGGAGAGGGGGGGGGGGGGGCTTAGTTCATCTTATCAGAACTTGCAGGCTGTGAGAGACCTAGTTTAAGAGACCCTCTAAAGCCTTGCCTGTGGGATGCTGCTCTTCTGACACCTGTCCTGTCTGACACAGCCTCTGAACCACCACCCTGTCCTGTCTGACACAGCCTCTGAACCACCACCCTGTCCTGTCTGACACAGCCTCTGAACCACCACCCTGTCCTGTCTGACACAGCCTCTGAACCACCACCCAATGTGTGCGCGTATTACTGTAATCATCCTGTAGTGGTCCTAGCCCACCTGTGAACGCCTGCTACATTCCGAAACCACGCTGACCTTTCCTGACGGTGAAAGCCTCTTTGAGCTGCTTGACCTGTAGCCTAGCCGCCGCTACTCTAATACAGTACATGATTCTCTGTAAACTGAGCGCAGCGTTGTGTATCTGTACAGTTGAATATTGGCTTATTGACATGCAGTGCTCGGCAGAGAGACTGTGAGAAGGAGGTTTGTTAGAAGTGAGTGAACCGTGCCCATAGCCTCCACTCACCCTCGGAAAATGCAAATTACAAGATATTGAGCTGCATTTTTCATGAAGGCCCCACCACGCAGCTTACACTGAGCCTCTGCACGCAGCTTACATGCAGATCCCCACGGTGGAGCTCCATTTGGGCGCAGAATGCTTCAGTGGAATGCTTCATGTTAATCATTGAGCCCCACCGTACAGTTTAGGTTGAGCCCCATCATGTAGATTATTTTGAGCCCCACCGTGGAGGTGGTTTGAATGCTGATGCAGCTTAGCTTAGCCCATGAGTCCCACGGCACAGGTGAAAGGAGATGATGCTGAACCTGTTAGCTGGCTGACACACTTACCGCTAGGCATTCACAGGGAGTAGAGGGTGTGACTGTGTGTAGAATATAGCAAGCATCATTTTACGGTTCAAGAAGCAGACGTTCACTCTCCTCTCCCCAAGCCTCTGCTGCTGTATGCAGCCCAATGGGCGGAATTCAATCATGGCAGATAATGGATGTTCAGATCAGTGAATATCTGCGAACTCCGACTGCCATGACGTCCTCTTCTCTTCTCACCTCCACCCCAGACTGGGTAGCGTACAACATTCCCCCTGTGTGATCTTGGCTTTCATCAGGGGGAGGCCGGTGGAGGTAGAAATCGGAGGACGGACCTCAATGTAATGCATGGAACGGAATGAGGAATGGTATCAAACCTGTGTGGTTGATATCACATGTTTTTGATACCATTCCCCGTTCCATTCCGTGGATTACAATGAGCCCGTCCTCCGATTTCTACCTCCACCGGCCTCCACTGCCTTTCAAGTGTAACGAGCAAGACATTATGAATGACTCATTTATCAGTACAGCACCGTGAAGTGGCTCGCAGAGATTGTCTTACACACACACAGATCTTTAAACAGCTGTGTCTGTAATGTTGTACATTTCCGTTAGAACTTTCCGGAATGTGATGAACAAGGCGCTGGCCGAAGGATAGTGGCTCTGGGCAGCAGGAATCAAGCTGTTGTTGTTTTTGTTCACCTGAAATAGCCTGTTTTTATGTTGTTGTTGTTGTTGTTGTTTTTGTTTTTTGTACTTTTCTTTTCTTTGGTCGTCTGCGTCTCCGTGCTGAAACCATCTGTCTTCACCCTCAGAGGTGTTGAAAATGCATTAGTACCTTACCAAAGGTGTTTCAGTGATGTTAACATCTCTCTCTTTTCTCTCTCCCTCATTCACTCCCTCCCTCTCTCCCTTCCTCTCTCCCTCCCTCCCTCCCTCCCTCCCCGCCCCCCTCTTCTCTCTCCAGGACCTGAGTGGGGGTGCTCCTCCCCAGAGGAACTGGAAGGGGATCGCCATCGCTCTGCTGGTCATCCTGGCGGTGTGCTCCCTCATCACCATGTCCGTCATCCTCCTCACGCCAGGTAACGTACGCTGCCACCACGCTACACTGTCCTGGTACCCATGTTCACCACTGAACCCCACCCTAAGCTTATCTAACCACTGAACCCCACCCTAAGCTTATCTAACCACTGAACCCCAACCTGTTTAACCACTAGGGCCCCACCCTAAGCTTATCTAACCACTGAACCCCAACCTGTTTAACCACTAGGGCCCCACCCTAAGCTTATCTAACCACTGAACCCCACCCTAAGCTTATCTAACCACTGAACCCCAACCT
>NC_139666.1:6154370-6156870 GCF_951799395.1 Argentina silus
CAAATCTTACATACACACCTGGATCATTCATGTGTAATTTGAGCGTACTGTCCCTTTAAGTATTAATTCATGATAGCATCTTGTATTGATCCATGGTGTTGTATCATCAGACGCTACTATCATTGTCCATTGATTATACGTGTTGGTAACAACCCACAGACTGACGTTATTGACATATAACAACATAAGTTACCAAACTCGTTCTCAGGTTAACTCTTGAGGTTCGAATTGGGTGAATCCACTTTTAGCTGTAGTGCCCCCCCACTGCTGGAACAATCTGAAGAGTACATCACAGTTGGTTGTTCTGGTGCTGCTCAGGCAATTTACACTGTTGTGAAAAATGTGATTGTTTTTCCTGATGGTGTTTTATAATGTCATGTTGACAATGATAATGAGATTGAAACGTGTATCGACGGCTCTCTTGTAAAAGAGACCTTCAGTCTCAATGGGACTGAATAGTGTTGACTTCACTAGCATCATTGATAACAGTGTCTGACTGTCTGGTGTCTGAATGTCTCCACTAGCATCATTTATAACTGTCTGGTCTGACTGTCTCCACAGCGGACGTCCAGGGAGGTAGTGACACCAAGCTGACGGTGGAGGACCTCTTCAAGCCCAACTTCCTCATCCACGACCCGGAGGCCAAATGGATCAACGGTAAGCACCCGGAACTTACCAGATAATAAGGCTCTGCCATTGGCTGGCCTTGAGCTGGTCTCTCAAATGATTTGTCGGTCGGGTAAGCACCCGGAACCTACCACGTAATATCGCTCAGTCATTGGCTGGCATCGAGAGGTGCATGAGCTGTTCTCTCTCTCATCTCAGCCATAAATGCTAATGTTCTATGTTAGATTGGACTCTGTAATTCAACATGGCTGCAAGGTCGTTGATGAGGTGTCTGTTTGGAATGTACTGTATGGTTGCTGGATATTCATGTAGAGATGGAGGTATTCAATGCTTTATAGTGACTTTTTGTACAGTCAAGGTTTCACCATGTATAGTTGTAATCCAGGGGAGGCTGGTGGAGGTAGAAATTATGGTAAATTTAAAGACAATATAAGGGTTGTAATCCCACACCTAGGGGAAGAGGACACAGAAAAAGAGATGGTCCTAGAACATTTGGAGGATGCAGTAAAGAGGGGTGAGGTCAGACTGAGGGGTTTGCTGTAGGTGAAGAAAACAAAGGATCAAAGCTGGAGAAAACAGGATAGAGTAATTAAAAGTTAATAATAATAATTAAGTCATAAACAAAGTCATAAACAGTCAGAACAAAAGGCCTGATCAGACAAACTGACGCCAGCCAGGTGGGCGGCGCACACCTTGATGACGAAATGTAGTTCTTGAATGTTATTGGTGTATGTAGACAGGAATCAGAAATACGTTGAATAGAAGGCGTTAACCTGTGTGAAATCTATAAAGACAGGTGACTGAGGAGATAACGGGGTCAGCTTTGCAAACCTGAACGGCTACATATTCTGCGTGAATGAAGTCTTTGAATGAATCAACAGCTCTGGTTAACGGTATTTTATTTCAAAGTATTATAACTTAAATTCTATGACATAATCAGAGGACAGGTTCATTGAAATGCATGGAATGGAATGATGGAATGAAATGATGGAATGGAATGATGGAATGGAATGATGGAATGAAATGATGGAATGAAATGATGGAATGAAATGATGGAATTCCATTCCATGCATCACAATGAGCCCCGTCCTGTGATTTCTACCTCCACCAGCCTCCACTGGTTCACTCCACAACACATGAAAACACCCTTCTCTCCTTGGATGCACTAGGCTTCTCGTCACTCATTCAGTGCTGAGGGTGAATAAAGTCGCTCCAAATTGCCAACATTCTGGAGTGCCAAGGGTGACGTTAAAATGCGCCAAAATCCCTCAATGATGATGCCTCATTTTGTAGCCAATGCTAGGTAAATACCACGTCGAGAACACTTTGGCACTCTAGATGAATTCTGAGTGTTCCCAGAATTCATCGGCAGTCAGTGAGTTAACACCAACATCCACTCTTCTTTTTCTTCTTCTTCTTCCACCCAACCTCATGGCCGCGGCCGTGAGTCTCCCATTCGTTCAACAGAGCCGAAGCAAAGGGTTGAGTTTTGTTTGATTAAACACAAACCCTGATCTCCAGCCTGCCTCTTCAGCTGTTCTTTAACCGAGGCTCAGTACAGCCGGCTTGTATAGTAATTTACCCTCCCAAACCAAGCTGGCATGTCCTACCACCGAAACCTCTTTGTATCCGTCTAGCATCTGATTATGGAGATTTTTTGGGGGGTTGTGTTGATGTTGTGTGTTTTGGTGCTCCGGTACATTTGCATTGTATTGATTCTGTATAGGCTGGAGGGGGAGGGCATGTCAAACTGAAGGTCTGGAAGGACGTGGGTTTAGATAGTCTGCGTTTAGGGAAGCACAATTGAATCTTATTACGGGCTACGCAGGGAGAAAGAAGTGTGTGTGTGTGTGTGTGTGTGTGTGTGTGTGTG
>NC_139666.1:6164370-6174370 GCF_951799395.1 Argentina silus
GCTAAATAGCGTTTTTCAGCTAAACTGTTTCTTACAATCTTCGAACCATTTTCTATGAAGAAAGGCTGTCATTGTAATAGCTTCATTAAGAGAGGGCTGTAACGCATAGGGAGGCTTTGTCTTCAATCTGGTATTGATCAACAGAGGAGGCCAAGCTTTAAATGAACAGCTCCATTACAAATGAAAACACTGTTTGCAGCCTGCTGTTGTAGGATTTGGAAGGGCCAGTGTTACAGGCAGATCAATAGAGCTGCAGCCGCCACACACACGCACGCACGCACACACACGCAAACACATACACACACATATACACACACACATTCTCACACACACACACACACACACACACACACACACGCACACACACACACACGCAAGCTATACAGCCACCAAAGTTTTATTATATTCCCTTGTCTGTTACAGAATAAAAGTCATACAAATTGCAAGAATCATCAGATCTCCTTTTGAGTCTGAACCCTTTTTCTCATCTTCTGAACAAGAATGCACAAACGCACCCTCTACCACCCCTAGCAGGCATTCAGTTCAGAGAACAACCCACGCTGAAGTTCCCAATGCACAAAAGTTGTTTGAAAGATTTCTTCTTTCAAGGTTACCTTTTCATGACAAGACATTGTGTCATAATTGCTCGGCGTGGGACCTGACTTTGGGGCCTGATTGTTATAAAGAACAGCAAAGTGATGTGTTATTCATGTTCCCAGGCTCACCAATCATCATCATAGATACTGGAATGTCCATACTGTTCCAGAAATAATAACTACAACAACCCTGGAGCCTGAAACGCTTGCCAAGTAACATCACAAAGAATGGCACTGTGTGTGTGTGGGGGGGGGGGGGGGGGGGATGGGGTGCAATCAATAGCTCATTATGTTACCAGTGGCTTGGAGGACACACACACCCATACTCCTGTACCAGGCCTGTGTTTACGTGTGTGTGTGTGTGTGTGTGTGTCTGTGTATGCGTGCGTGCGTGTGTGTATACCAGGTGTGTGTGTGTGTGTGTGCGTGTGCGTGTGTGTCACCATGAAGACGGGGCCAACACAACCTTTGGAGCTGTACCATATGACCAAGTGGACCATGTGACCAGGCTCTCCCATGTGACCAAGCCATTTGTTTGTAGAAGTGCCACCTGATTATATAGAGAGGATGATTGTTTGGGCCATGGTTATGCTCTGCTCTACACACACACACACGTTTGATACCATTCCTCATTCCACTCCATGCATTACAATGAGCCTGTCCTCCCATTTCCTCCCCCTGAACTCCATGGACGTCTGTCAGACAGGTCAGCCGGTTGCAGGAGAGGGTGAAGGTGTTTATTGATTCTCTATGGATTGTGTAAATAAGAAATGTTCAGTTAAGGACGATGGCTGAAACAACCAGCTAGCCACTATAGAACAGAGTTAGGGCTGTCTGTAGTACACTATAGAACAGAGTTAGGGCTGTCTGTAGTACACTATAGAACAGAATTAAGGCTGTCTGTAGTACACTATAGAGGAGAGTTAGGGCTCTTCTCACACAGACAACCTCTCCACTGCAGACCATTCTAGCTGGAACATCCCTGTCCCTCCCCCTCCGGTTGTGTAGGGTTAACCCTAACCCTAACCCTAACCCTAACCCATGTTTAGTACAGAGACAATCTATTGTCCGACTGAACTGTTAGTCTGTAGAATCTGCTATTGGGGCTCTGATGACATTCCATTTGATTACATCCTGAGTACTTTTCATACAGAACATTTGACGTTCCATCTTGGAACAAGGCTTCGCTCCCGCAAGGGAATGATGAAGATGATGATGATGAAGATGATGAAGATGATGATGTTGATGATGTTGATGATGATGGAGCGGACGGTTTTTCTATATCAGGACAGAGATCTCTCCGCGTCATGACCCCTCGTCTTCATCGCTCGTCTTCATCGCCTACCGTCTTCGCCGGCGACAACCGCACGGACATTTTGGATTCGCATAACGCACTCAGCCGGTTGCCGTGGTATCCCGGGGGGATTTAGTCTGCGGCAACGACGGAGGATGTGTGAGGACATGTGACACCTTGCTGTGTCTCTTTTCCATTAATTTTACACAGCAGTGTCTGAATAAAATGAAAACGATCGTTTTTTCTGCTCTCGCCACTTCTGTTTTAACCTAACTGAAACTCAAGCGTGTTATGAAACCTTGAGGGTCAACATTGGATGTTTAAATGAGTTTTGAGCCCTCCAGGTCTAGCGGGGGAAAAAGTTTTGACAAAGTGTGTCACTTAAAAAAGGTTACCGTGAGGTCGATCAAGTACGGTGGCCCGGAGGTTTTGAGCGTGACAAACTTAGTGGGTTCACGGTCTTCTTTTTAGACACGTCCCTGGTGGCTTCGCAGAGTTTACTCAGGAAGAAAGCAACTGTCGCTTTCAATAAACCTACTGTGTCCCTCGAGCATTAGGAAATAACGTGTGTTTCATCTAGCATCATGCAAGGCATCTTTAGAAGACGATTAGCTTCACAGACACAGCTGCAGAGCGATGGCGCTCTGTACATTTACTGTAGGCAGGGAGCCGTCTCAGAGAGTCCTGGCATTGGGTTAATGTTATTGAAACTGGCAAGAATGGATAGAAAGTTATAGAAACTGGCAAGAATGGATAGAAAATATGCCTTTGAAACACAGAAAGGGTGACTTATTATTTGTGGATATTTGCGGACTGCAACATTCCAAAGCAAAAGTGTTTGTTGTTCTTCATCAATGGCCATCACTCATCCATTTCAACCAATGAGTGGTGTGCGTGCGTGCGTGCGTGAGTGCGTGCGTGCGTGTGTGTGTGTGCGTGCGTGCGTGTGTGTGTATCACTTTAACCAATGAGTGGTGTGTGTGTGTGTGTGTGTGTGTGTGTGTGTGTGTGTGTGTGTGTGTGTGTGTGTGTGTGTATCACTTTAACCAATGAGTGGTGTGTGTATATATGTGTGTGTGTGTGTGTGTGTGTGTGTGTGTGTGTGTGTGTGTATCACTTTAACCAATGAGTGGTGTGTGTGTGTGTGTGTGTGTGTGTGTGTGTGTGTGTATGTGTGTGTGTATGTGTGTGTGTATGTGTGTGTGTGTGTGCGTGTGTGTGTGTGTGTGTGTATGTGTGCGTGTGTGTGTGTGTGTGTGTGTGTGTGTGCGTGTGTGTGTGTATGTGTGTCACAGGCTTGAAGATCCCAATTAAAGTAGGTCTGTGAAGCGTGGCTCTGCCACCTGTCGATCTCTAGAAAGAGGCGTCCCTCCCTGGGGAACAATTATAAACACCCAGAACACCACACCATCCCACACGCACTCATCCACACACACTCACGGAACAATGAGCTTACACACACACACACACACACACATCACACACACACACACACACCTGTTTGCAGGGAGGAGGGAAGTCTGAGATAGAATCACATATGTGCACATGTTCTTTTATGTTGGTTCAAACAGGATGATGGATGAGAGAGAGAGAGAGAGAGAGAGAGAGAGAGAGAGAGAGAGAGAGAGAGAGAGAGAAAAAAAAACACATTTCCTAACTTCATGCCAAAATCATGATTAAATAATTTCCAAAATTCACAAAGAATTTATAACAAAGACAAATACAGAAAAACTACCTTTTCTACTGGGCGAAATACCCAAATGTGAAAATCTACCAGCTACATTTTGGACTTCGTGCCAGACCCTCAGGACAGCCAGCGGACCGTAAACAATACGTTGGTTTTGTGTTATTTCCCTTATTGGCCTTTTAATATTCGTCTTTACTTCCTGATTGTTCTGATTGTTCTGATTGTTCTGATTGTTCTGATTGTTCTGATTGTTCTGATTGTTCTTACCTCTTTATCTTAAAGCCAATAAAGCCAATTTAATTTAATTTAATTGAGAGAGAAACGCAGAGAGAGAGAGAGAGAGAGAGAGAGAGAGAGAGACAGATGGAGAGAGAGAGAGAGAGAGAGAGAGGCAGAGACAGAGAGAGAGAGAGAGACAACAGAGAGAGAGAGACAGAGGGGGAGAGAGAGAGAGAAAGACAACAGAGAGAGAGAGACAGAGGGGGAGACAGAGACAGAGAGAGAGAGAGAGAGAGAGAGAGAGAGAGAGAGAGGCACTGCTGTACACTCCAGTGTGTAAGTGACCAAATGATAAAAGACCCTGAGCCAATGGCAGTGGTTGTGTTCATGACGCAGGAGAGGGGCTTTAGTGACACCGCGGGGGAGGAGCTTTTGTGACACCTGCTGTCTACCTGGTAGAGCAGCATCCAGATGCCCTCTGGGATAGCAGGGGAGGCCGGAGAGGGCACCTTTGAAGAGGACTTACCACGGGCTAGTGACTGGCCCTAGAGACCCTGGAGTGTGTGCGTGTGTGTGTGTGTGTGTGTGTGTGTGTGTGTGTGTGTGTGTGTGTGTGTGTGTGCGTGTGAGCGTGTGAGTGTGTGTGTGTGTGTGTGTGTGTGTGTGTGTGTGTGTGTGTGTGCGTGCGTGCGTGTGTGTGTGTTTGATGAGGACAGTGCTACGGCCTAAAAGCTCTCTATGGTCTGCTGGTTCTCTATGGCTCAGTGGGTAGAGCATGGTCCAAGCAACCCTGCTTGGACCATATATATACGACACTGTACTGTATAGTTTTGGATAACAATACATGAAATAAATGATATTTCTAAATGAATAATAATGTCTCTGGCTCTAAACAGAGTGGAGGGAGAAGAGTTTTCTTGCACAACATTCTGAAGCTATCTCTCCTCTGGTTAGTGTATTGTAATGACTGCTGTGTGTGTGTGTGTGTGTGTGTGTGTGTGTGTGTGTGTGTGTGTGTGTGTGTGTGTGTGTTAAGGAGAGAGGCTTGACAGGGTTCAGAGGTGAAGCACCTGATAAGCATCTGGAAGAAGAGGTACTTGATGCAGGCTCTCTCTCTCTCTCTCTCTCTCTCTCTCTCTCTCTCTCTCTCTCTCTCTCTCTCTCTCTCTCTCTCTGCAGTCTAACAAATGCAAATTAACCATTACAGTGGTACGTGGGCTGAAGAGGTGATTAGTATGAGCGTTGTTGAATTACTCATGATGGTCAGAATTGACACACACACACACACACACACACACACACACACACACACACACACACACACACACACACACACACACACACACACACACACTTCTGCCCACAGCCCCAGACTGCTGTTGTAATAATTGTGAACGCCTGGTTGGATCTCAGTCAGTGATTAGTGAACATTCTAGAACATTCTTTGTAGATGGTCTGTGACGAGAGCAGGAGGCAGAGGAGGTGTCAGGCTCAGCTATGTTCTAATCAGTTCATCTCATCAGGAAAAGCAGACGTTTATTTCTCTGGTGAATACAACAGAACGGGGCTGGCTGGATGATTATCTGGTTCACCTCTTTGTAAACAACAGACATGAAGAGAGAGAGAGAGAGAGAGAGAGAGAGAGAGAGAGAGGGATGGTAAACCTTGTAGACAGCAGACATAGAGAGAGAGAGAGAGAGAGAGAGAGAAGGGGGGGTGGTTCACTTCCTTGTAGACAGCAAGCATGAGAAGAGAAGGATGGAGAGAAAGTAAAGAAAGAGAGAACTACCTTTTGTTTTTCCTGTTCAATAAACCACTATGAAATGAACTTGGCTTCGTCTATGTTCAGGAAACCACGATGAGATAAAAGATTGGTTGAAAGGCTGCAGGTAAAGTGGCCCTCTGCA
Organism: Argentina silus; assembly: GCF_951799395.1. NCBI lineage: Eukaryota > Metazoa > Chordata > Actinopteri > Argentiniformes > Argentinidae > Argentina > Argentina silus. The sequence goes on from NC_139666.1 coordinate 6,170,074, forward strand.
ATCTCACACTGCTGTGACTCACAGTCTCACATGCCAAAATGTTTGTTTTTCTCTTCTGTACACGGAATAAAGAACACATTTGTAATAAAGTACACCAAGTGGCTCTCAACCCTTCGACTCATTGATCAGACGCTCTTATTACAATTCACTTTCAGATTTTCCAATTCGCGTCTATGTTTTGTCAGAACTTTTTGCTTTGAGTTTTTCTCAGAGCTGATTGGTTTTGTTGTAGTATTTTTGATAGATCTTAAATTACTTAAAAAGCCAAGCTGCCCCTGGCTGTCTGCCAAGAGTAATTGCAGAGGTTACTCAGTTTTGACACCGAGGAATTTATCCTCTCTTTTTTTAACATTTCATGTTCATTTAACTCTTCTGATGGATGTTTCACATGGGTGAAAAAGGTCATGTTGGCTCTCTGATTCTCTCATTCACATAGCAGAGAACTGTGATTTCAATAGATGTTTATGAACACTATCCAGTATTGTTGTTGGAAGTGATGGGGAGGCATCCGACAGTGAGGAGGTTGCCATGCACTTCCAACCTTCATGACCTTAAGGTTTCTTCACATGGTCATGAAGTTTGGACTAAACTAGTGACTGAAGTACTGAACCATGGGCCACACAGAGAAAGATTAGAATAGTCGGGAAGTAAAACAAAGCATTCTATACATACTGTACAACCCAGGGGAGGCTGGTGGAGGTAGAACTGCTGTTCTTGGGTCACCGTGTCTTCAGGAGAAGGTTGTGTTATTATCTTTACGACAAGGTTTATTGTGGAGGCTGGAGGACGGTCTCATTGTAATGCATGGAATGGAATAAGGAATGGTATCAAACACGTGTTCCATTCCATGCATTACAATGAGCCTGTCCTCCGATTTCTACCTCCACCTCCTCTCTCTTGCCTTCACCTCCCTCTTCAACAGGACCCTGAATCTCAATGAAACCGAAACTCAATGAACAAATTCAGCTTGATTCTATTATGCCAGTAGGAACACTCACCACAATAAACCTTGTCGTAAAGATAATAACACAACCTTCTCCTGAAGACACGGTGGCCCAAGAACAGCAGTGTGGAAAAATGGAAAGAACTTTATTGAAAACACAAGGACGTTTGTTCACCATCTCATACTGTTGTTACTGTGTGTGTGTGTGTGTGTGTGTGTGTGTGTGTGTGTGTGTGTGTGTGTGTGTGTTTGTCTGTACGTGTGGGTGTGTGTCTGTGCGCGTGTGTATGTGTATATGTGTGTGTGTGTGTGTGTGTGTGTGTGTGTCTGTGTCTGTGTCTGTGTCTGTGTCTGTGTGTGTGTGTGTGTGTGTGTGTGCATGTGTGTGTGTGCTTCGATAATGTCTTCATAGACAGTGCGGGGTCACCATAGGGTGAGTCAACAGACATTACAAGGAATGTACCCGGCATCTTCAGAGTTCAGAGCTTTCACATCTCAGACTCTCAGTGTTGTTTGGCAGCAGGGGAGAGAATATTCAATATTTCATCATCACCCCAGTCTACAGCAGGGGAGGCTGGTGGAGGCAGAAATCAGAGGACGGGCTTGTTGTAATGCACAGAATGGAACGTAGAATGGTATCAAACACGCATTCCATTCCATGCATTACAATGATGTCTCTCTCCAGTAGCAACCTATAAAATACACAACGCGGAGACATAACACCAGAATCCTAGGGAAAGCGGGGCCTAGGACGTGATTCCATTGCAAGCCTATATATTCCCTATATACAGTCATGAGAAAAAGTTAGGACACCCCCCAAAATATTAAGTTACTCTCTTAAAAATATGGACATATCAATATGTTATCTTCTTTCTAACAATGTCTATAGATAAAGGGGATGTAATTGAACAAAAAACTATGAAAATGTAACTTTGTAATCATTTATTTAACGAAAAATTAACAATAATGCCAATTCCTACTGAGGAAAAAGTTAGGACACCCTATGCCCTAATAGCTAGTATTGCCCCCCTTGGCTGAAATAACCTCAATTAGACGTTTCTTATAACTGTCTACAGGTCTCTGACATCAATTGGGAGAAAGTTTTTCCCACTCCTCCTTGCAGAATTCTTTCAGCTGTGTGATGTTCGAGGGGTGTCTTGCATGCACAGCCAGTTTCAAATCAATCCACAGCATCTCAATAAGATTAAGATCCGGGCTTTGACTTGACCATTCCAGAACTCTCAATTTATTTTTCTTGAGCCATTCCTTGGTAGATTTACTGGAATGTTTTGGGTCATTGTCATGTTGCATGGTCCACATCTGCTTCAGCTTCAACTTTCGAACAGATGGTCTCACATTTTCCTCAAGCACCCTCTGATACAATACAAAATTCATAGTGGATTCTATGATGGTGAGCTGACCAGGCCCTGCTGCAGAAAAGCAGCCCCAAACCATGACATTTCATGACAACATGCTTCACAGTTGGTATGAGGTTCTTGTTCTCAAATGCTGTCTTGGTTTTGCGCCAAACATGTCTACTCTTACTGTGCCCAAATAGTTCAACTTTGGATTCATCTGTCCAAAGCATTGTTCCAGAAGTTCTGGTCTTTCTCTAGGTGTTCTCTGGCAAACTTTAGTCTTGCCCTGATGTTTTTTTTTGACAGCAGGGGTTTCCTCCTTGCACACCTCCCATGTAATGCAAACTTGTTCAGTCTCTTTCTTATGGTGGATGCATGTACTTTGACATCAATTGTGGCAAGAGATACCTGTAGGTCTCGTGATGACATTCTGGGATTGTTGGAGACTTCTTTAAGCATCTTTCGGTCAGCTCTTAGGCTGAACTTGCTTGGGCGGCCTGACCTGGCCATGTTGGTGGTGGTTTTAAATGTTCTCCACTTGTAAATTATTTTCCGGACAGTGGAATGGCCAATTTCGAATAGTTTGGAGATCTTTTTATATCCCTTCCCAGACTCATATGCATCTACAATTTTTCTTCTGAAGGCCTCAGAGAGCTCTTTTGATCTCGCCATGGTGATGCAACTCACTTCAACAATCAAGAGCAAACCAAACTAAATATCTGAGGTTTAAATAGGACAGGCTCCTCCAAAATCCTCTGTAACGCTGTTCTAATCATTTGCACCTGATGTGGTGCTCTTTATTATAATTTTAGGCATTTTAAGTCTAACTAAATGTGGGGGTGTCCTAACTTTTTCCTCACAAGAAGATTGCATTTCTATTAATTACATTTTACCAATCATTTTTTAAATAATTTGTTTCAGTTGTATTTGTTTAGTTATATTACCTCAATTTTTCAATATTGTTCAAATGAATATCAAATGTCCATATGTTTGAATATGTTGAAGAAGACAAAGGTTTTCATAGGGTGTCCTAATTTTTTCTCATGACTGTATAGGCTTGCAATGGAATCACGTCCTAGGCCCCGCTTTCCCTAGGATTCTGGTGTTATGTCTCCGCGTTGTGTATTTTATAGGTTGCTACTACTAGGCCAGAGGTGAGGGGCACATAGAATACTTGAAAATAGAATACAGAATTCTAACACACACACACACACACACACACACACACACACACACACACACACACACACACACTGGACCTTTAGGGTAGTAGAATACAGAAGTTGCGCTTCACAGATATCATAAATCAAGATGAAATACTGAATGACTGCTAACTGCGCTGAGCATCTCGGTCGTGTATCTTAGTCAGCTGTGTGATGTATTCATCCATAGATTTATGGCTCTGCTAATTGCTGTGGAGAGCCATAGTTAGATCACTGATGGGACTGCACACTGCAGCAGACAGACATTTGTGTGAAGTCTGATACTTCTGGGACTCACAGTGATCAATGGCAGACCTTTTAAAAGTTTCCCTGCTGCTTCTATTCATGAACAGGAAATGACCGGCGCCCTGGACCGGCTCAAGGTTTCTATGCTGCTTTTATACATGAACACAGACAGGAGAATGTGTTCCCCAGACTAGGCCTCAAAAGATTTCAAAGCTCCCAGACTAGATCTCAAAGATCTCTAGACTAGATCTCAAAAATCTCTAGACTAGTTCTCAAAAATCTCTAGACTAGAACTCAAAGCTCCCTAGATTAGATCTAAAAAAATCTCTGGACTAGATCTCATAGCTCCAGAGTAGATCTCAAAGCCCTCTAGGATAGATCTCAAATCTCTCTCGACTAGATCTCAAAGCTCTCTAGACTAGATCTCAAAGCTCTCTAGACTAGATCTCAAATCTCTCTAGACTAGATCTCAAAGCTCTCTAGACTAGATCTCAACATTCTCTACAGAATAACCTTGTTGTAGATGTTTATCCTGTGGTATGCTGTCT
>NC_139666.1:6176870-6181870 GCF_951799395.1 Argentina silus
AGAGAGAGAGAGAGAGAGAGAGAGAGAGAGAGAGAGAGAGAGAGAGAGAGAGAGAGAGAAAGAGAGAGAGAAGCCTTGTGGAGGTGCAGGGCTCTCATCATAACCTCTCAATCACATCATCTCCACCAGCAGCCTCCTCTCTTCTCTATAGCCTCCTCCATTACACCCTGAGTCATCCTGTGTGTGTGTGTGTGTGTGTGTGTGTGTGTGTGTGTGTGTGTGTTTGCCTGTAGGTGTGTCTGCCTGTAGGTGTGTCTGTGTGCGTGCCTCTGTGTGTGTGTGTGTGTGTTTGTGCGTGTGTGCCTGGCTGCCTGTGTGTGTGTGTGTGTGCATTTGAGTGTCTGTGCATACGTGTGTGTGTGTGTGTGTCACACAAGGTAGGAGGCAGGGCCATTACCTAGGCCTCAGCTACGAAAATAAGGAGGCGGACTATATGAGAAACAATAATAGTTAATGCAAAGGTGACTCACTGCAAACATATACACTCACCAAGCCTTACCCGGTGTAATGGTGTGGGGAATGTTTTCTTGGCACACTTTGGGCCCGTTAATACCAATCAATCATTGCTTGAATGCCACAGCCTATTTGAGTATTTTTGCTGACCATGTCATATCCCTTCATTGGGCCACAATTTACTCATCTTCTAATGGCTACTTCCAGCATGATAATGCACCATGTCACAAAGCAAAAATCATCACAAACTGGTTTCATTATATAGATACCATTCCTCATTCCATCCCATGCATTACAATAACAATTAAAAGTTACATGGACATTCAGCCAATGAGCAAAACGAAAAGCAAAACTTTGAAATCGTACGGGCTCATGATACAATTCCTCATTGCATGCCATGCGTTTCAGTGAGCCCGTCCTCCGATTTCTCCCTCCCCCAGCCTCCTTTGATCTCCACCCCCCACCCACCCAACCTCCATTGGAGGAGCGACTATTGAACTGTGAGTTCAGCTTGGTTAAACCCTGGGGACTGTCCATTATTCACCGGCTAACAGACATAGAGCATTACTTATACATTAGAGCCTGAGCTTGTACTTTTCGGTGTGGAGCGTTCCATTATTTAAAGAGACAAGCGCAGCGGAGAGAGAGAGAGAGGGATGAACCGATCATTGGGTCCTGATGTTTTAAAGATCAGAGCAGCGAACCAAACCCTTTTATCTGGCTAAGATAGTCATCGGGTCACGTAACCACCTCGTCATCTAGGCTCCGGATGGAAAGTAACTCTCTCTCTTCCTCCAAACCTTTCAAAGCACAGGTGATGAATTAGTTTCAGTTAAAGGTGTAGTGTGTCATTTTTTTCTTTTTTGTTTGGGGCAAATGTTCTGCCTCTGGTTCGAACTGGAACCGTCTTTGGGAATTAATCTGTTTGATTTCAGTTTTGCTCATTGGCATTTCAGTTTTGCTCATTTCTGAATTTCCATGGAACTTTTAATTGCCATCAGGGGAAATGAAAGTGAGAGAGCTGCACCTTTTAAAAGAAGGAACATTCCAGTAGAAGAGCATTAGTAATACGCACGTTCCAGCTCAGCTGAGTCACTGCTAGAGGTTGATCTCAATGAGAGATGAGTATTTTGGGAATGTACAGCCTGTGCAGTGTCCAAGGTGACCTGAGGAGTGGCGCTGCGTATTTATGTACTGACACAATGGCTGTGTGTGTGTGTGTGTGTGTGTGTGTGTGTGTGTGTGTGTGTGCGTGTGTGTGTGTGTGTGCGTGCAACTGAAGCCGAGCTGATGAAGTACCACTCAGACTAGTATAGCTTCCCCTGCCAGCCGCCCCACAGGCGTCCATGTTTATAATAACAGAACTCTGCCATTGTAAAACCCATGTCCCCCTCCTTCCCTGACTTTTCCTAAATGTCTGTTTTCAACATGTTAGCGTTGAGGAAGCATTCTGGAAGCATGTTCAGATGCAGTTTCTGTGGAAGCTCGGTCTATTCCGATTGGGCCCAAGGCCCGATCCAAGCTCATAGAAGACAACTGTTGAGGATTAGCCTGATTGTTGATGCAGCTACTCATTATCTGACACCAGATGACATCACACAGCCCCAGACATGACCCTAACACATTCGCAGACGCAGCATGCTGGCACGCAGCTACACATTAATATATACACACACACGCACACACACACACACACACACACACACACACACACACACACACACACACACACACACACATATACAAGCACGTCCTCACATTCACACACGTGCTGTGATGAAGCTCAGCAGGCAAATGTTTTGAACTCTCAAACATGCATGCACGCACGCACGCACGCACGCACGCACACACACACGCACACACACACACACACCAGCTGAGGAGCCTGGTCTGCCCTGTCAGAGTTGCCATGTTAAAGGCATAATCCGCACACCCCCTCACACGTACTCATAACCTTTGTCAGAAATGGATTACTTTAAGTATGGAGTGTGTGTCTGATTATCCAAGCTTGTTTCAACATAGAGGTGTGCAGATTGTCTTCAGTTTTTTGGCTTGTTTGCATTCAGGCCGTGACTGATGTGTGAATCAGGGACCTTCACAGTTGAGCCACGTCCCTGTCAAACCTGGAGAATCTTTTATCATATTCTCATCATGCTCTAACAATGGTTCTTCTGCAGTATTGTCAGCAAGACAAACCTTGGTTCTGCTGTTGTGAAGAAGCAGTGTTGATGTTTTTCGATGGTGTGTGAATGTGTGTGTGTGTGTGTGAGCTGTATTGTGTGTGTGTGTGTGTGTGTGGGCTGTATGGCATATGTGTGTGGGCTGTGTGTGTCCGTCCTGTATTGTGTCCTGCGTGTTGTCTACACCACAAAGACCTGCCCTTTTCTCAGTCCTCCCTGGCTGAATTGACATTTACGGCAGCATTTATGGATGTGCAATGGAGAGAAAGCAAACAACTTTAACCTTGGACAATAGGCGTTTTCACCACTTAGACACACAATACAGCAGCCTTCAACAGGAACATGAAGCCTTGATAGAGAATGGAAATTCCAGGACGGCCTTTCTTTGTGCAGGTATACCCACTGGTAAAATGTGCTTTTGATTTCATATGCACATGCACATGCACACGCACACACATACACACACACACACACACACACACACACACACACACACACACACACACACACACACACACACACACACACATTCACACACACAAACACGCGCACACACAAGCGCGCACACACACACACACACACACACACACACACACACACACACACACACACACACACACACACACACACAGACACACACACACACACACACACACACAGACACACACACACACAGGTCTGAAAGGAGTCAGTGGCGTCCTGTCACTGTGGCTGAGGTGTTGGTATGATGCCCGTGAAGTCTTTGTTATGCTAAACACAAGCCAGAACTTGGCATCTGTAGCTAAAAACATTTGATTCTTTCATTACGGGTGCCACACATTTTAATATATGCCATTTAGCGGACACTTTTATCTAAAGCGACCCTCAGTACAGTGAATGAATACATATTTAGTGTGCTGCTTTGATCTTGACTTTCTAGTAGCTTGTTGGAATGTTGCCTGCTGGGCTTGAACTGAGGGGTGGATGCTGTTACCATGCCAGATGTAGTTAGCATTATCTCACCCAACCTCTCTGCAGGGCAGAAGCTAACATGTTAGCATGTAGCTAACCCTGTAGCTAACCCTGTAGCTAACCATATAGCTAACCATGTAGCTAATCATAGCTAACCATGTAGCTAACCCTGTAGCTAACCATAGCTAACCATGTAGCTAATCATAGCTAACCCTGTAGCTAACCATAGCTAACCATGTAGCTAATCATAGCTAACCATAGCTAATCATAGCTAACCATATATGACAGTTTTTCACACACGTATGTTTGTGTCTCTGTATGTCTCCTTCCAGACTCAGAAGTCATCTACAGGAACCACGATGGTCATGTGATCAAGTTCAACATCCTGACCAACGAGACAGACATCATACTGACCAACACCATATTTGTAAGTAAAGAACTGTTAACACTCAAATGTGCAGAGCACGCTTACACACACACACACTCGTGCGCAAACACACATGCATGCACAAACACACACACGCACACAGCAAGAACAAATACTCTCACTGTCACTCAAATTAACCAACTGACCTCTCTCTCTCTTTCTCTATGTCCTTTGTCTTCTAGGTTAATTTCAACGTCGCTAAGTACTCCGTCTCCCCGGACTTGAAATACGTGCTCTTTGCCTACGACGTCAAACAGGTAAGTTACCTTAAAAATGACCTTGTTGTTATCACAGTGATTGTGTGAGGTAATAACTGAGTTTAATATGTTCTGTTGTTGAACGAGTCAGGCACTCTCATTAAAAAGCATGAACAACATTTGACTCCAATGACATTAGAATTAGTAGGCTTTAATTAGTAGGCTTTACCTATATGTGTATACGTATATACGCATATATGTATATACACATATACACATACACAGATATACAGTATATCTATATCTATCTATCTATCTATCTCTGTATCTATTTCTCTCCCCCTCTCCCAATCTCTCTCTCTCTCTCTCTCTCTCTCTCTCTCTCTCTGTAATAATCAGCACAATGTTAAAGCTATGCATATGACAGTACTGTACCACCCAAGCCCATTTTAACACACCCACCTCATAGTTAGTTGAGTACATGCACACGCACACGCACACACACACGCACACACACACACACACGCGCCGCTCCGTGTAATGATTAATGATGCTGGAGGCCAGAGTGAAAACCAAAGGCCTGAGTTTCCCTCCGACTGGCAGGTCACGTTGTGGCGTTAATAAAACTGCGTGCTAGTCTAGCCTGTTTCTACCGCAATTAGCAGCTTCCCCTCCGAAAGCTAACGATGCTAGATGAGATATGCTAATCAGACCCTCCACTCTCCCTGGGATCACCTATCAGGATTACCCACGAGGAGATGAATCTAGACTCATTTGCATATTCTACATGAG